>NC_051273.1:34296313-34596313 GCF_015220745.1 Sebastes umbrosus
GTATTGGGACATACTAAATATTTTTCTGGCATACTAAATAGTATGATAGTATGGGTATTGGAACGCACGGTCTGTGTTCGTTTGCCAGGTGATATTTCGTGACTTTGCCCTGACAACTACCCTCAACTATGACTGAAACCAAAGCAGATGTTATACAGTCTGCTCATTCAGCAGACAAACACAAATGTCACCTTTTGGTTTGAGTCATAGTTGAGGGTAGCAGCACTATAGCAGTCAGGGCAAAGTCACAAATATCACCTGGCAAACAAACGCATAACGCTAGCTAACGTTAGAGCTCCGCGTTAGCCAATGTTCGCTAGCGTTAGCCCGCTGTCATATTACTAATACATCAGGCTGGTCATGCCGCTGGTCTCTCTCCCTCAACATTGTGGATGAAACCTTCAATCCAGTTGCTGTACACCTTTGTTGGGGGCAGCACAGTCTTGCTTGGCTAAATAACAGCTATGAGGTGTTCAATCTCTATTTGGTAAAAATTAGTATTGGGCGAATGTAAATTATATATTAATAATCTCGTAAAAATTAAGTTTATGGCGAGACACTTGAATAAATCAGTTGTTTGAAGGAGATGTTTTCACAGCAATATAAAATAGATAATAGAGAGAGAATTATGACCTGTTTAACTTCCTAACACTAGCTCTAATGCCAAGATTTATTTTAATCCAATAATTTATTTCCCTAATTATTTGAATTGTGTTTAATGCAAATAACCACAGTAGATGACAATAATGTACAGTCCAGGGATGCTAATTTTTAATTTTTTTTCTAACCGATAACCGACTATCATTAACCGATTATTAACCGACAAGATAAGTGCATCGCATGAAGCGGTGCTATTTTTAGTGCCTAACAAGGCGCCCAGCTACAACGGAAAGCCGATGGACAAACAGGTTAAATCCATCATTTATCACCAGCTGCAGTGTATGAGCAAAACAGACAACTGAGTCCCCAGTTCACCGGACCGGGAGAGTAACTGTAGCAGTCACGACGCTGCGTGTATTGTCCCAGTAAGTCTCCACCAGTCCATCAGTTAGTTAGTTTAGCTGCGAGGTGGTCAGCAGTGTGTCTGCCTTGCGTAAAGATACTCCGTCAACCCAGCGTAACGATAGCGAGTGTCCGACAGACCGTGTGTTTGTGGCGGCGGTGAGTGTGAGGTTATCGGTGGCGTTATAGCTGTGAACGTAACTGTGCAGTGTGTGTACTAGGGATGTTAATAATTAACCGTTTAACCGTTAACCGACATTAAACATTTGAACCGATTAACGCTATCGGTTAAAAGAAATGTTAATAATAAATCAAAAAGCTGACTCGTCACTTTAAGGAGAAAACCTGGTCCACCTTAAGAGAGTCTGAGCCGGCGTTACAGATACAGGAAGTTGGCTCCCGTCTATAGCTCGCTTGAGCGGAGGAGTTGTAGCCTCGTAGCATTTATTCACCGACAGATTAACTGTACACACACTGTCTGCTACAGCTACGTTCACAGCTAGAACGCCACCGACAACACACACACGGTCTGTCGGGTACTCGCTGAAGTTTCGGCGCGCTGACAGACCGTATGTGTGTGACAACGGCGAGCAGAAAGCTACCAGCAGAGCTAGCATCTGCTAATGTAGCACAAACACACACACACTGTTTGTCGGACAATCGTTATCGTTAATTCGGGCAGACACACAGCTGACAACCTGCTAAACTAAAGACTTTTACAGGAAAAGTGGCTGCATGTCCGCGACACTACACGCAGTACCGTGGGTGCTAACGCTCCCAAACGGTGAACTTGAGACAGTGAACGCAGCACCGTGGCTGCTGCTCTCGTGAGAGTGAACTGGGGACTCAGTTATCTGTTGTGCTCATACACTGCAGCTGGGACACCGCTGCATGCGAGGCACAAATCTCGTTGCTTAACGGTTAATAATCGGTTAACGAAAGTCGGTTATTGGTTAAGATTTTTTTTTTTAAATTAGCATCCCTAGCGTGTACAGTTTATTTGTCGGTGAATAAATGCTACAACTCCTCAAACCCAAACCAATATCCTGTATCTGCAACTCCGGCTCAGACTCACCTAAGGTGGACCAGCTATTCTCCTTTAAGAGCCAAGCCGCTCCTCTGAGATTTGGTCAGCTTTTTAGCTGTTTTTCTAATATTTCTTTTAACCCTTTAACCGATAGCATTAATCGGTTCAAATTCCTAATGTCGGTTAACGGTTCATTATTGACATCCGTATAAAGTACCCTTCCATCCAAAAATAGGGCTCCCCCAGAAGCCACAGTGTAATTTGAAGACTGGAATTTAACATGCCTATAATGTTTTTTGTGTAAAATATATGAAACATTGAATGACATCAGATCTTAAATGTTATTCCTTCATTTAGCACGGAGATTTCAAAAGTTGCTGATAAAATTCCTGAGGGGCAGACAAAAAACATCAAACATCAAAAAGATAATTTCAGACCCTGCCTGCATTCATTATGCTCCTCCATTCATTCATACAGTCTGTATGTCTCTACATTTTACACCGAGTAGCAGCGAGCCAGCACGGATGCCGTCAATAATTTATATCTGTGGAGTCATGCGTTCATGTCACGCTAGTATTCTGTTGTACAGTCACAAACAGAGTCATGATAAATAAATCTATGGCTCAATATTGTCATGGAAACACATTCTTCTGAGCCTTCTAAATAAAAAAACAGGCTGAAAACACCCGGCTTGTAAACACCGTCCTATTCTAACTTTGAAAAATATGGCCTCTACGGCAAAAGCCATGGCTAAAATGACAATTCTTAAAGGTCCCATCTCGTGCTCATTTTCAGGTTCATACTTGTATTTTGGGTTTCTACTAGAACATGTTTACATGCTGTAATGTTAAAAAAAAACTTTATTTTCCTCATACTGTCTGTCTGAATATACCTGTATTTTATACAGCTGTCTGAAACGCTCCGTTTTAGTGCATTTCAACAGAATTGCGTTATTAGGCAACAGTTTTGTTCCATCTTTACTTTATGTCAGCTGATGTTATTCTCATCCACTGCAACAAGAAATAAACTGGGACACATTTAGAATGTTTATGTTTAAAACCGTGAAATGGTCTAAATATTGTAGATTTGTGACATCACAAATGGACAGAAATCCTAACGGCTTGTTTCAAACGCACAATTTCTAAATCCGGGCTGTGTGTTTTTCTCCATATATTGAGCGTTTTGATAGTTTAACAGTATTTATATAGCACTTAAACCTGCTTTATAATAAAAAAGACTTGAAAATCTTGCTTTTTACAATATAGGACCGTTAATACCCCAATTAAACCTACTATGAACGTAGATGTTTAAGACTTCATACACAAAATAAGTGACAATTGTGTCATGTGAGATCTTTACTTCAGGAGTATTTTTCCCCCAAATAAGGCAGTGAGTACATGTAATATAATACTTCGTAGCATAATAAGGGTTGCTGTATTTCGGTACTTCGACCTTTGGTAATAAGCACCATTACAAATACTGTGTAAACCCCCCTTACATAACACCTTAGATTTAATTTACTTACTTTAAATAATGCAATTCAGTACAACAATGCAATTCAAAAACACAATACCCATTCCCCACACCAGCTAATACAACCTAAACTAGAGCACAAACACATTCTGTCTTGGCCATCTTATCCTTTTACATCTACAATCATACTGCTAATCTTCAGTGAATGTTCCTAGAACTGCCTCTCCTCCCAAGCATGACTACTGCTGATTGCCAGTAAAAGCCTGCACTATCAGCACACAACCCCAGTCTACGAAAAAAACAAAACAAAACACTTCCCTCCAGCATGTGATCACCACAGAAATGACCCAGTAAAAAGTAAAATCAATGAAAGCAATATACGCAACAATAAGCAAACCACCACTAGCATCTCCATTCATGTCAAAGAGGATGGAAACATCCACACACACAGAAAGTTATTCGTCAGTATAGTTTTATGGCAAATGCAGTTGGAGATAGAAGTCAAACATCTGGGCTGCATATTACTACACTGTATTATTAGAATAGGGTCTAGTCAACAATCATATCATACATGTGACATTATGGAGTATACTTACATCTTAAAAGGTCCCATATCATGCTAATTTTCAGGTTCATACTTGTATTTTGTGTTTCTACTAAAACATGTTTACATGCTGTAATGTTAAAAAAACAACTTTATTTTCCTCATACTGTCTGTCTGAATATACCTGTATTCACCCTCTGTCTGAAACGCTCCGTTTTAGTGCATTTCAACGGAATTGAAACGAAATTGCGTTGCTAGGCAACAGCTTGGGTCCATGTTTACTTACTGTCAGCTTATGTTATTTACATACACTGCAACAGGAAATAAACTTGAGACACATTTAGAATGTTTACGTTGAAAACCATGTAAAGGTCTAAATATTGTATATTTGTGGCATCACAAATGGACAGAAATCCTAACGGCTTGTTTCAAACGCACAATTTCTGAATATGAGCTGTGTGTGTTCCTCCGTATATTGAGCATTTTGATAGTTTAACAGTATTTATATAGCACTTAAACCTGCTCTAATGTAAAAGACACAAAAATCGCGCTTTTTACAATATGGGACCTTTAATAATCACAATACAAACTAAGGCAGGTTGACCAGAGTTCAGTGTCCCAGAATTGTCATAAAATTGCTCCAGAGACTTTATTCAACAACAAAGCTCAAAGCTGATTTTAACTGGTACATGTGGAGATGGTGGATGATGGTACATTTTGGCACAAGTAGATGTCTAAATCACCAGTCATGGACTGGCCCTACAAAACCCTGAAATGAACACTAACTAGCAGTGATGCCAGAGGTTCATTCATTCACAAGTCAGCTGTGTACCGCCAGCTAAAGCGCACATATCATCCATAAATCCAACACAAGGGGGACAATACTTAGGTCCATATTTACATCCACCTGCCAACGGGGAGACGCAGTTTAACTCTTTAACATCGCAAGATAAGCGAGGACAGGCTAGCTGGACATGATGGCCTGGGGTGGACCTTTCAGCTGTAACAAGGCCTATAGAAGGAGGCTAGGACACGCGTCATATCTACGGGGGTATGCACATGCGCAGTAAAATCTGGCCTGCACTCGTCGAAATTGAACCAATCGCAACGCACGACCACAGCTTGGGTCACACTGCGCATGCGTCGTACCCCACACCCCAAGACCCGTGTCCTAGCCTCATTCTATAGGCCTTGAGCTGTAATAGGTAGTTAGCCCTGTTAGCTAGCTGTTGCTAGCATTAGCATGGACTGTGACAGCTTGTCGGCTGCAGAAGATAACCCACACATTGAACTGTTAACGTTAACCTTGTGGAGGTGTTTTACAGTGTGAACTGACCTATTCCCGGAGCCACGTAGATGAAGTAGAGACAGGTGGTGGACATGGAGAAGAAGAAGATGAAGGCCAGGAACGAGCGGTTGGACATTCGCAGCAGCCGCCTCCAGTTCACCATCTTGGCTTCTCAGGCCCGCAGATCATCCGCCGAGATGAAGCCCATAAAATACTCTTTTGGAGTTAAAAAGTCCTCGAATTGATAAAGGCGACACTGTCATGGAAAAATCTGCACCATCAAAAACAAAGCCCAGAGATGCGTTGCAGCAGGAGAAGGCAGAGAGCTAGCCGGCCTGCTTTCTCCTGCCGAGAGACCTCCAGATGGAAAAAGCAGGCCTGTAACGGTGCGATCAGGCAGAGGAGAGCCGCATGGAGCACCGGCGGTCGGGCATAGTGGAACCGTGACACTACGGGGCTAACAGCTCAGCGGCAGCAGGACTAGGACTAGTTAAGGTCCTCATGGTAGCCTGCCATGGTCGCGGTGTCACCAGACTGCAGGTTGGTGGTTGAAGGGGGCAGGACCCGCTCTCCTTCACCCACACACAGGCTACTGTCGGCCGGCGCGGTGTTTCCAGCCCAGTCGGTGCACCGCTACTTCATCAGACCGAGAACACGGGAGGCCAGTCATGCCACCGGGCGTCTCCTCCTCCACGCTGTTTTTACGCACGATTGTGGCATTCAAAACACACACATTAAGTGAAAGGATAATATGTGTGGGGGAAATAAACTCAATAAAAGAGATGAGAGCAGGTCCGCCTTCTTTTCATTTTTCTGCTGGCACTGCAGAGACCGTTTCCGGTGTAACAGCCACCCCTCCTCCTCCTCCGCGTCGCCATGGAAACCCGTGTGCGCGGCCGGAGGGTCTTCCTCTAGCGCCCTTTTTTTTATTTTATTATTATATTATTATTTATTTAGCGCCTTTTCCCAACCATACATTTGAAAATTAATACAGAAGAGCCAAAGTTGAATTCAAAAGATAAAATGTAAAATTTCAATGTGCAAATTTTTAGCTAAAACTGGAAAAATGGAGAATTCAAAGGGACAATAAAATGAAAAAGAAAACAACCCCATTAGCCTATTGTTATTATTATTATTATTATTATTGTTATTATTATTATTATAAGCCTATTATTATTATTATTATTATTATTATTATTATTATTATTATTATTATTATTATCATTATTATTATTACTACTATTATTATTATTATTATCATTATTATTATTATTATTATTATTATTATTATTATAAGCCTATTATTTTAACTATTATTTATTTATGTATTTTATTGGAGGGAGAAAACAATATGGCACCCACCAGTGGCAGGGAAAACTAAATCAGTAAAATGTTTCCAAGTGGTCTCTGCAGACACATCTTAAAGGTCCCATATTGTAAAAAGTGAGATTTTAATGTCTTTTACATTATAAAGCAGGTTTAAGTGCTTTATAAATACTGTTAAACTATCAAAACGCTTAATATACGGAGAAACACACACAGCCCGTATTCAGAAATTGTACGTTTGAAACAAGCCATTAGGAATTCTGTCAGTTTGTGATGTCACAAATATACAATATTTAGACCATTACACAGTTTTAAACATAAACATTCTAAATGTGTCCCAGTTTATTTCCTGTTGCAGTGTATGTAAATAACATCAGCTGACAGGAAGTTAACATGGACCCAAACTGTTGCCTAGCAACGCAATTTCGTTGCAATTCCATTGAAATGCACTAAAACGGAGCGTTTCAGACAGAGGGTAAATACAGGTATATTCAGGCAGACAGCATGAGGAAAATAATGTTTTTTTTTAACATTACAGCATGTAAACATGTTCTAGTAGAAACACAAATACAAGTATGAACCTGAAAATGAGCACGATATGGGACCTTTAATGTTAGCCTACTTGACTATAAAGGTTCTGCAAAATAAGAGACTGACAATCAACAGTTATGTATATTCATGTTAAGTTATGTTTTACCCTATTATTAGTAGAATATCGATGCATAACAAATTTTTTGCATGCTGCGTGCGCACATTTCCATCTCATTGTGGTCACCTCTATAGACATCCCTTTGCCACCTCAGTTAAAAATTCCTAGAATTGCCGCTGTTACCGGGAACAGGCCTACTCAAATTTAAAAACACCACACGGAGGCATTATGGCCCCCTTTTTTTTACCGAGCCACCTTGAGTTCAGTCACAGCACTCAGTGAGACGTGTGTCACCCTCTGGAGTCACTGAGATGAACTTTCTAGTTTCCTGTTTTCAGCCTGCTCGTTCCTCCACTCTGCCCGGCGCTGTGTGGGACTCTGAGTCCCAATAAACTGCTGTGTGTGTTTTCATGGTGATGAAGGAACATGTCAGCCAGTGACACAATGAGGCTCATTCATGTGTTTTAATGGAGCTCTATGGCACAGAGGAAGAAGATAGGATACCCTATCAGGCTATGATACTGTACACACACACACAATACTTGTTATTAGATAGATTCAGTGTTGGTTTTGGATCAGCACGTGAGATTTGTCGACAAGAAGAGAAAAACAGATGATCTCCAGCCTTCACGGTGGGATGTGTATCACTGGTGTGCGACGGTGACCACGGCTGTGGTGGTGAAGGAGTACGGACTGAGCAGCAAGGCCAAGGTGTAGTGTCGATGACCTTCAGCATGGGCCTCAAACACCACCTGCACTCACACACACATGACACCACACGGTCAATGACAGAAACATTTTCACTCAGTGTGACCTACTGTATACAGTGGAGGCTAAAGTCATTGTTAAGTACAGGAGGGAGAGAGAGAGACAGAGAGATATATATTTTACGACAGAGTATTAGGGTCACATTGAGGGGGAAAAAAAATCAGAGATTTCGAGAATAAAGTCACAATTTTACGAGAAAAAAAGTAATTCCTTCCTCCACAAAAGAGTCAGTTTCCTCCAGCAGGTCCGTGTGGTTCTTTCTTCGGAATAAACGCAGTTTCTTGCACAATCTTTTCAAGGTCCTGATACTGATGATAATGTGGTGCTGATGTGCCAAAAGATGAAGTATTTTGTTATTTGTGAAACCTGAACTAAAGTATAACTTCACAAGATACTCCACGTTCCTCATTTCCACACTATAACCCCTCTAAAATCACACGTAAAATTACTACTTTAAAATATTGTGACTTTATTCTCATAATATTACATCTTTTTTCTCTTAAACTTATGACTTTATTGTCATAATATTATGACTTTATTCTCGAATTCTCAGATTTATTTATTTTTCCTCAATGTCGCCCTAATACTCCGTCATAATATTTAACCTTCAAAGTCTTGAACTATAGAAGCAGTATAGAGTTGAATGCGTTCCATGTTTGGCACCACCCACCTCAAAATGCTTCCACTTCTGAAAGTGAAGTCTGAGTTGAAATGAAACTGAAGTTAGAAGCAACGTGGCTGATATGAAAGAAGGTTTACAGATACACTATATGTTTAAAGCTTTGGTGCGACAGTAATAAAGACTGTGGTCGACGTGATAACAGCCAAATCAGACACAAACTGAATGCACACGCTGTGATACAAATGGACGACTGCTGTATGAATCAAAGTGAATGAAGAAGAGAAGGAGGCCATTAGATAATGATAACAGATGACTTTTGGCCATGCTGTTCTGGGAAGTGTTACCTCACCCTGTAGATAAACAGCAGAATAGCAAACAGCATGCTTGAACATGCTAACGTAAATACTGCTGCTTCAAGACCAGAGGCCGGAACTACGAAGTGAGTTCAACATACCCAGGGTGTCTTCTCATTATCTGGTTTAACTAACCCTAACGACCGAGATCAGGCTAAACGGTCCCACGACGGTGGTTATCAACTACCCGTACCGTACCCCGGTAAGAAGTGATCCACCTTCGTAGGACGGAAAACCCTGAAGGGTTAAACCTGAAGTTACCCTTCTAACGTTACTGCTTGGTAGTACAGGCCTCAGATCAGACAACGGAAGATAAGCCGTTACAGTCTCTCTCAGCTCTTTTTCATTCTTCACAAAACTATTTCTGTCACTTTCATATCAACAATTGAGTGCAACACTATGAATGTCTTCCAGGAGAGACAGTCAGGAGAAAATGTGCTCAGTTATGTCCATATTTAAATGAGATGAATGAGTCTCCCTCCCTCTGTGATGGCTTACTCTTCCTGTGCTGTTGTCAGAACAAGTATAAACACTTTTAATTTGTGACGTGGTCAGACAGCATGTCGACAAAAGCTGTTCTGATCAAGTATACCCCGGTGCTCAAGCTCCAAAAGATCCGCCCTTTTGGCAACAAACCTGAAACCCGTAGTGTCTGTCTGTCTGTCTGTCCATCCATTTGATACTGGTGCTAATGGTCCACACATAATGTGGCAGTGTGATGTTTGACCAGAAAGCAGCAGTGTTGCTGCGCCCACCTTGTCTTTAACAACAGTGAGGGACAAGGGGTTTGTCAACAGTGCAACACAAGGCACGACATGAAAAAGTCCCATCCTTAAAGCTGCAGTAGGCAGTATATTTTTGGCATCATTGGGCAAAAAATCCATAATAACCTTTCAGCATATTGTAATTCAAGTGTTCTGAGAGATAACTAGACTTCTGCTCCTCCTCATGGCTCTGTTTTCTGGCTTTAGAAAATCTAACCCGTGATGGGAGACTTTGACCAATCACAGGTCATTTCATTGAGAGAGCATTCCTATTGGCTGTGCTCCGGTCTTGGCGTTCCTTCAAAAAATTCCACAATGGCGACGGCGTCACAAACTTTCTCATTTTACAGCTAAACCGTGCACAACAAGATGATTATAAAAACATTTGCTCAGATCAGCTCTTACTGCTTGTTTTCATCCGGTCTGAGAAATCTTGCAGATGCCGTTAGGAGCATCGGAGGACACAGGAGGACACAGAGGCACATGATTTTATAGAAATAGCTTTTTTTAATCATATTTGCTCCAATCTCGCCTACTTCAGCTTTAATGCCTTTACACACCAAGTCCATATTTTTTGTATGTGTGTGTTGTTGTTTTTTTCTTCTTTTTTCTTTTTTTTTTTACAGTTTTTCTCATTCGCTTTGACTCAATTCTCAAATGAGAATATTTTTTTTCTAAACAATAAGTTCAAATCTCTGAACAATTAGTTTGTCATTCACAACAGAATAGAATGTTTCAGTCATTCAAGCAAATTGCAAATGTGTTGGCACACGTGCAAGAGAGTCAAACATCCCTTCATCGTTTGAGCCATCACATGCAAAATGATCTGTTCAATTATCAAAATCTGTCAGACATACATGTATATTCCATAAATATCTATGACGACGAGGTACAATTTGTTGTTTTTGAACTGAACTACTGCAGGATTTTTCATTGTTGTTGTTGTTGTTGTTGTTGTTTTTTGGCATAGATGACTTTTTGTGGCAAAATTTCTGTTCGCTGTATATGGCTTTACATGAAAGATCAAAAGTGAATTTTCTGTTTATACTACATGTAACACATTGCTACACAAATACTGCAAATGTACTGTATACATACAAATGTGCATATCCTTGTTCTGCGTAACTATTACAGTATTGTAGAGTATTTGACCTGTTGTTGAAATGGGAATCTAAAAAGCTCAGAGCGATATGGTACAATAAGGTCAGCTGTCAGTGTCAACCAAAAAGAAGAACAACAAAACAGAGATTCACCGACGATCAACCTCTTTGGCCATTCTTGGATTAGCCGTGAGCTAGACTGTGTCGTCACTGCAATGATGACGGCGGCTGTACTACGTTGACTCCATCAACTGGTCTAAGTTTGAGATTCTGCCTCTAACTCACATAGACTAGGATGCTGAGATTGGGGACTTACTCTATAAGTACACAACTCAACCCATTAAATACCTCGGAACCATGTTTCCACAAACCCAATTGACATATTCAAACTCAATTTTACTCCCTTAGTACACAATATCAAAGAAGATCTGGATAGGTGGAATAAACTCCCACTTTCACTAATTGGCAGCATCTCCACTGTTAAAATGAATATTCTCCCGAAAATAAACGATCTATTATCCATGACCCCTGTTAACCCACCCCCAGGCTGGTTCTCCTCTCTAAACTCAGCAGTTAACACATTTTACTGGAAAGGAAAAAGACCTAGGATCAAATTAACCACACTCCAAAAACCCAAACAGTATGGCGGACTAGATGCACCAAATTTTTACCTCTACTTCCTCTCGCACCAGCTTCAGTATATCCAACACTGGACATACAACTCCAACTCTACCTGGCTCGATACTGAACAAACCATTTGTAAGGACCACCCCATTCAGCATATTGCTTTCATAGATAAACCAGTCAAAACCCTCAGCTGCCTCAAATCTTGCACCATAAATACCACTTTCACTCGCCTGGCGAAAAGCTAACGACATATTCAACCTCAAACTATCTCCTTCAACTCTCACCCCTATCTGGCATAACCACATGTTTAAAATCAATAAAGAACCCATCACCTTTCCAGCATGGAAGCAGAGCGGAGTAACCAGCCTGGGTCACCTTTTCAGTAGTGGCTGTCTCACGACCTTTGACCTTCTTAAACAAACATACAATCTACCCCACCAGTGTCACTCACTACCAGTACATACAGTTGAAAGAGACCATAAAAAAGAAAATTGATATTCATAACTTCCACAACCTCACCCCTCCGCTATTGCTAAAACTAAAGTCATTTCAACCCAAAAAACTCTTATCACAGATATACAAACTCTTTTCACACCACGATAACACAGTTTCGATACCAACAGACAAATGGACATCAGACCTGAATAGACATCAATCAATCACATATTAAAAAAACATGCAACAATACATTCGCCATGTCATCCAACTCAAAAATTCAGCTAATTCAATACAAGGTACTACACAGAACACACATCACCACTCACAACATGTATAATATGGGCTTTATAGACAACAACACCTGCACTCACTGTCCAACTGCATTAGACAATCACATCCATGCATTCTGGCTTAGTTAGTTAGTTAGATGATTTTGGTCAGAGGTCATGAGAGAGCTGTCTGAGATCCTCAACCTCAGCATCCCCCCTCCCCCTCCATCTCTCTGCTAGGCGACCTACCGCATTTTCAATTCCACAACATCTCCAAACATTCATACTAATTGCATTAACCGTTGCCAAGAAAACCATATTACTGAACTGGAAAGACAGAACAAAATGATCAGTAAACCATTGGCTCAATCTGCTAACCAACCACTCTAACTTAGGACAACTCACATCAACCTTAAAGGACAATTTCACCTCATTCCATAACACCTGGTCTCCTTTGCTGCAGTACATTCAGAGCTGATTCCCCTCTACACCACCCCACACAGATTTGTTCAAATACAATAACTCAAAATAACCCACAATGCACCTCCTCAACATTGCCAGTCATGACAGGTTCTCCCCCCTCCCTCCTCCAATTGTTTGTCTGGTCTTTGCGTTTTGTTCTGCTTTTTTTCCCGTTGCTTTTGTATACTGTGTTGTCTTGTAATGTACTGTAATATGTTATTAAAGCAAAAATAAAAAAGTAAAAAATTATGACGGCGGTTGGAACCGCCCACTTTGAGCTTCATAACGGCTCTTCAGAAACCTATGGGTGACGTCGCAGAGACTACGTCCATAATTTATACAGGCTATGGCCTTCACAGACGGCGCACGAGCTACGAGCACGCACAGTATTTTGTACAAACAAAATATTTTGCAAAGAAGCAAGAAGTCAACGAGTGTTACCGTCAAAACGCCACAAACCAAACTCCTCAATGCCGGGGGGGAATTGTAATTAACTGTTAACTCACATCTCATGGACGCACTTTATCGCCTTTATACCATCCCTGTTAAGAAAGGAGTCAAATATCACATGTCTTCTAATGAAACAAAGGTTGACAGGTTGAATATCCAATATATCACAATTGGATTCGGCTGGCAAAATGTTTACTCAAATGTAGATTTCCAAGATCACCTGTTTTAAAAGCTAATTGTCCATCTTTCTGATTCATTGTTTTTCTTCTCAGTTGACGTTATTTGGTGCAGGACCAAGAGCTGCGACAACTTGCCTCCTTGCTCACAGTAGATCTCCCCGCGCACCCTCGCGGGGAGAACTACGGCGAGCATAAACCCCTCTTAACCTCCATGGCCCACCACAGTCACCACTGTGAGGGCTCCCGCTGGCTCATATAAAACAAATCCTGAAAAATAGGAGTGCCACAGAGAAGACACGGCTTTAGGTTGAGGACTTTTTTTCACAACCTCAGCAACAAAAAGATACAACCACATGGTTCAGCTGCATATGGGGCTCGACCAAACACAGGAACCTCTTCTTTACCAACAGTGCTGCTTTGCTGAGGTTGAGGAAAGGGGGTGGAGGGGTGCTGGACAGTAGGACACCGTGTAGCTCTGACCAGCAGGTGGTTCATACTCACATCAGCTGCTTCATGGAACGGCACGCTGCCCTCATTCTTCCAGTACGTTTTGGTATCAAACTCAACACGATACACTCCTGCTGGGAACTGCTGCTCTGTGATCAGATTATGGACCTCTCCAGTGGCATCTGTCATCCTGCAGTGAGGAAGAGTGAAATCTGTTTGCATGCTTTGTACATATCAAACAGATCACGAGGAGAGACATTCTGTTTCATATAATGTACTTACCCGGTAGCGATCTGCGTCCATCCCCCATCATCAGTCCTCTGAGACACCTTGAGTGCCACTGACCCGGCTGGAGTCCCTTTCACGGCATCCAGGATTTTCACCATCAGAGGACATTTGGCGTCGGTGTCCCCATGTTTCTCCTGCAGCACAGACACAAGCCGGGACTCATATACCTCATATCTGCTGCTCATTGTAACACTTCACTACCAGGGCTGGTTCAATGTTCATGCACCATGCTCATTATATGACTGTAATGTAGTGCTTCTTTCACGTTGTGCATTAAAGTGTCAGTAGGCAGTATATTTTTGGCATCATTGGGCAAAAATTCCATAATAACTTTTCAGCATATTGTAATTCAAGTGATCTGAGAAATAACTAGACTTCTGCTCCTCCTCATGGCTCTGTTTTCAGGCTTTAAAAAATCTAGCTAGTGACGGGAGACTTTGACTAATCACTGCTCATTTCATTGAGAGAGCGTTCCTATTGGCTGTGCTCCGGTCATGTGACCAGAACTTGGCGTTCCTTCACCAGATTTTACAATGGCGGCTGCGTCACAAACTTCCTCATTTTAAAGCTAACCCGTGCACTACAAGATGATTCTGAAAACGTTTGAGGAGATAAATAGACATTAACGTAACAGAATATTGATTCATATTTGATCAGCGCTGCCTAGTTTGACCGTTTGGTCGGGGTTCGCGAGTGATTGACAACCGGCTCTCATAGACGGCAGCTGGACAGCAGACCTCAGATCAGCACTTACTGCTTGTTTTCCTCCGGTCTGTGAAATCTTTCAGATGCGGTTAGGAGCACCGGAGGACACAGAGGGACATGATATTTTTCAGATTACCTGTTTCATGTACTACTGTCACGATATAGAGACCGTTTTATAGAAATAACTTTTTTTAATCATATTTGCTCCAATCTCGCCTACTTCAGCTTTAAATAAAGTAAGAGGGAATTAAATTGCCAGCAGACAATGCTCTTCATTGGTATCACTGGTGGTAATACTGGATAATAACTGGTAACTAAGGAAACCAATCCAATGGTCCTGCTGCCCAAAATAGTCATCAGTTATCATTGACTCGATTGGTTTCAGTCATGATAACTATTGAGTCAAATGTGAGCTGTTTTTATTCTGCAAGTCAAGACTTAAAAGTGCCGTGACGGACGAGTCAGCACAGAACAAACTCTTTTATTTCATTTTCTTAAATGTATAAATCATTGCGGGTCGGTGTCCCATGCGCGCTCGCATGTGGCTACGCTGTTCAGACTCAGACTCCAACACAAACTACACGGAAGCACCAAAACCGCAAAGTTCTATCTAGTGAAGCCCGTCTGTTAAACAGTGTTGGCCGCAGTCGGAGGATGCGGGGGAGACCGTAGCTTTGGTCTCCAGGGCCGGAGTCTCTGCTGTACTCTGCTCCTCTGCCTGCCTTCACTCACACACCGCGCTCGTTCTCACTCGCTCTCTCGCTCCACCTCTCACGCGGTCGGGAGGCTGAGGCAGGAAAAGCCAACACTAGGATCAGCAGTGATTCATGGAGAGACCTTCGTCTGGTCAGCTAACATTACTGCCAAGCAGGTGTGATATAGAGTGATATTGTGGTTTTAGCTGACGTGTGTCGCCTCACTGTTTTGAGCGATGCTCGTTCATGTCTATTTAGAGCGAGCACAAGCGCGAGCAACAGGACGCTGACTTTCGGTGACTTAACGGCCACAGGTGTCTTAACGGCCACAGGTGTCCATAAGCAATTTCTGATTTTTACATAGAGTCCCTTTAAGTTTACAAATGAATCCAAAGGGAGAACATCTTCTTAACAGGTGTGATACACAACAATAGACAACAAGACATTACTGAAATATATAAAGTGTAGATGGAAATATGGCTTGAAAGATCTGAAGCTTAAAGTTGATGAAAATCGTTTCCAAACACAGAGATCTCTTGTTACATTAGGTGTGTGATTAGGAGTGTGATGAGGAGTAGTGATGAAGATGAATGGGATTCTTCATTTAATGGTTTTTGGTTCAGTGTGAATTTACCTGTAAAAGCCATGGATGGAGATGCGTGATTTAGAAGCTCTGATTTTAACTAAACAGGCTAAATGTGACAACGCTGATTATTAGTAACTAGAGAGCATCTTGTGACAGGATGACGCCAGCCGGCGCCGCCACGCCAAATCTGACCACAGGTGTAAAGCTGTCTTTGAACTCGGCCTTCATTTGATCTCAACTACACACCTGGAACGTTTCCTGACTGCATCTGGAACAGCTGTTACACTGGGAGACAGACAGACAGAGAGACAGAGGGACAGAGAGACAGAGAGACAGACAGACAGATAGACAGACAGAGAGATAGACAGACAGACAGACAGAGACACAGACACAGACAGACAGACACCTGGCAGAGTCCTCCTAACCTCCTCTGTGGTGGTCCCTGCTGCAGTAGACAGTAGGTGGTCTCCTACCTATCTGGCGTGGAGAGGAGGTCGTGTTGCTCTGGCTCTATCTATCTGGCGTGGAGAGGAGGTCATGTTGCTCTGGCTCTATCTATCTGGTGTGGAGAGTAGGTCGTGTTGCTCTGGCTCTATCTATCTGGCATGGAGAGGAGGCTGTGTTGCTCGGGTTCTATCTATCTGGCGTAAAGAGGAGGTCGTGTTGCTCTGGCTCTATCTGTTTGGCGACGCCTGGAAGCTGCTTGACATCCTCCTGGATCCACTTTCTCACACACGTTCACATTATATGTATTATTTTTTGTCATATGGATTGTCTATGTTGTATTTTCATTATGCTGTTACTCTGTACACACCACATCTATTGCACGTCTGTCCATCCTGGAAGGGCAATCCCTCCTCTGTTGCTTTCTACAGAGCTGCTATCTCCTGTGTTTACAGTACAGAGCAGGTAAGGACGTCATGAGGGTGAACCAGGTACAGGCAGGTCACTGAACCCACCGCTGCTCCACAGATTGATTTGGTCTACTGGCCTAGGTGCTGGGAGTTCATCAAAGTTTCTCTTTTAGCAGTTTATTCAGTAATAGTCAATGTATTAGTGTTGTTACCAACCACCACAGTTTGTGAGTCCTCATGATGTGGTCCTGGAGACCTCTACTGCAGCAGGGACTACCACAGAGGAGGTTTGGAGGACTTTAAAATGTGTTTATATGTCTGTCTGTGGACAGATTTTGTCACTGCGATAGCTTCTTTACTTTACCGGTATGTAGTTGAGATCAAAATGCCCCCCCTCCACGCCCACTTTACACACCTGGCCTGATTTGGCATTGCGGCTGGTGTGATCCCATCTCATGATTGTCTTAAGTTAAAATTGTGTTAAAACCATGGTGCGTTCAGCTACATCGTATTTAGAAACGCTGAATCCAGTCTCATTTTTTAAACTAGAATGGCATTCGGAGAGGTCTGCGCTCTACGAAAGCCAAGGTGTGTGACTTTCAAAAACAGATCACAGCTCACAGCTGGCGGTACCATGAGGTGGACGGTTTGTTATTAACACGGTGTGTTTCTGTGTAACATATCGGCTGATGCCTCTCTCATTCAGCAGCCTTGTTATGTCTGTATAACGTTACACTACGTTGTCTCTCATCCCGTCATCTACCGCTTTTTTCTGATTATGATCGGGATCGCAACCAAAATCTAATGGATTGTTGATTATGCTACACCCCACTCCAACAAAAGATTTCATTCAAATCCATCGCAAACTTTTGGAGTAATCCTGCTAACAGACAAACAACTTTAATTACACTCAACTACACAACATATTGTTGGAAGATAATAATTTAGTTTTTCTTGAACCTCACACTAAAACCCAGCTTATTTTATTGTAATCCTGTTGGCAGAATTAGATTTTAAATGCCAACAAATATTCAAAACCTACAGACTGAATATGAGATCTATAGCATGTACCCACAAAACCACCATTTTCTTATTGTATAGGTCTTTAAAATAATGGATGTAATTGCATTTATAATTATTTTGTATAACACAAACTCATATCACAGATATTGCTCGCAGACACTGACCGTTGGGGTGGGGGCGCTGTTGCAGAGCAGCACGACAGAGGCTAGAAGCAGACACCGCAGTGGTTGGAGCATAGTCGGGCTGGTGGGCAGACGGACGGACGGACAGACTGACAGAAATCACTGGTGCTCGCACATGACCTGCACGGTCTCAGGCCTTTTATAACAGCAGCTGTCCTCCCCCCACTTCCTCCCTCCCTCACCCACCCTGCTGCCAGCTCTGTGGACCATGTCAATGAATAACTCAGACCGAATCAGTGTAGACTTGCCTGTTTTTGACGCAAAAAACAACTTTGTTACAGTGATAACAGTAAATTGAGTGATTCGTTGCCTCCACCTCTATCTACAGGCGTCATAATATATTTAACATGTCAGATTAATCAACCATGATAGAACCGAATGCATACCAAACATTTTTACATTTTTGAGTGTTTTATATAGGAAGACACAATTACACATTGATTTTATATAAGAGGACACAACTACACACTGATTTTATACAAAAAGTCACAACTACACACTGATTATATATAATAGGACAGAACACTGATTTTATATAATAGGACACAACTACACACTGATTTTATATAAGAAGACACAACACTGATTTTATATAAGAGGTCACAACTACACATTGATTTTGTATAAAAAGACATTGATTTTGTATAAGAGGACACAATTACACATTGATTTTATATAAGAAGACACAATTACACATTGATTTTATATAAGAGGACACAATTACACATTGATTCTATATAAGAGGACAGAACACTGATTTTATATAATAGGACACAACTACACACTGATTTTATATAAGAAGACACAACACTGATTTTATATAAGAGGTCACAACTACACACTGTATTTATAGAAGAGAGCAGAATGGATTTGGGGGCGAATAGCGGCAGGACGGCGTGGGCAGAGAATGGCGGCCTGACTGCACTCTGCTCACCCCGGACCAGATCCCGGCATGGGCGGCATGCGCAGCATGGAGGACGTTCCCACTGCAACGTACTGGGTGCTGTGTCACCCCGTCATTGGACTGACAGGCTTCTAGTGACACAGACACACGCACGCAAAGTTCATTGCCATCCAGAGCCTGCAGTGATTCTACTAGAACATGTTTACATGCTTTAATCGTTGTGATTGGTCAAGTGAACCTGACTTTTCGGACTCCACCTCAGCTCGCTCACAAACTAGCCGCTCGGCAAAGTTTGTTACTTAGTGACATCACCACGTTACGGAAGAAAAGACAGGACTTCGATCAAGGCGTTTCAGGCAGTTCAGGAGCAGTGTTTCTGTGGGGGGAGAGGAACTCCCTTTGGTCTGGACTTTTTGCTTTGTACCTTTGCAGACCTTTTACATGCACAAAAAACGTTATAACACACTAAAGGAAAGGGAAAAAGCACAAAAGCATCAAAAAAGAGAAAAGGTCTGGAATGCTTGGAAGTGCAAACAAGTGTAATGAAGATGCTCTTTGGAAGGGAACACAAAAGTTTGAAAAAGAAGGAAGGTCCAGGGCACTCTTCTAGCAAAACGCCAACAAGCCTTTAATCAGACGGCTATTTCATTGTGAAATACTAAAAACATAGACAATGCTGGCACATTATGAGATGGGTTACAACCACCCACGCGTATTGACACAAACAGCCTTCTTCAGGGTGGAGCCTTCAGCACACAGTTTCCCCTTTAGTAAACCTGAGAGGATTGAAAACAGATGATATTCAGATAAACTCACAGGTAAAGACTGCAAGGTATAACTCCTGGGTGGCTCTACAGGATGTCTAGGAGACAAATAATGAAAACTAATTAAGAAAATATGAATGTACAGATAACAAGATATATACACACAGACACAGAGATAGGGAGAGAAAGAGATTGCTGTTATGCACTTTAAAAAGTGCTTAGCCATGGGGTAATCCAGATTATCTTTTCTGATTACATTCTTAATAACGACTTAATGAATGTTTTGATGTCTGTTACGTGTGGGCCTTAATGTACCACAGGGCACACTGTTGTGTGTGTGTTTTTTTTTGCGTCTCCGTCTCACCTCCCTTCTGACCTACTTTTTTTTTCAGGAGGAGCGCACCTGAGATGGTGCGCTGATTAAGGGAGGGAAGAAAAGGGCGGAGGGACGATGCGTAGAGGCGCACACTCTCCGGCACTCCGGCTGCCAGTCGGCAGCACTGCTCAGGAGACTCCCGTCTCCATTGTTTAATTGTTTAGATCTTAGATGACCTTTTTTTCCCAGCATTTAGTTTGTGACTTTGTTTTTGGGCTCGAGATCTCCGTAGTTAAGTTTTCGTGCCTTTTGGTTTAAAGGTCCCATATTGTAAAAAGTAAGATTTTCATATCTTTTATATTATAAAGCAGGTTTTAGTACTATATAAATACTGTGAAAGTATCGAAATGCTCAATATAATGAGAAACACACACAGCTCGTTTTCAGAAATTGTGCATTTGAAACAAGCCGTCAAGATTTCTGTCCATTTGTGATGTCACAAATATACAATATTTAGACCATTACACGGTTTTAAACGTAAACATTCTAATTGTGTCTCAGTTTATTTCCTGTTGCAGTGGATATCAATAACATCAGCTGACAGGAAGTAAACATGGACCCAAACTGTTACCTAGCAATGCAATTCCATTGCAATTTCGTTTAAATGCACTAAAACAGCGCGTTTCAGACAGAGGGTAAATACAGTTATATTCAGACAGACAGTATGAGGAAAATAAAGGGTTTTTGAACATTTCAGCATTATTTTGTGTTTCTACAAGAACATGTTTACATGCTGTAATGTTGAAAAAAAAAACTTTATTTCCTCTAGGCGCTAACCTGTCCCGTAGTTTTGGGGCCCTCTTGAAGCTGATCTTAGGAGGGGAGGGAAAAACTTCTCTAAAAATAGGGTCACCTTTTATGAGATTCCAGTTTGACTTTTTCAAAAAGAGTTAAGATCTACAGGTACAATGGGATTTTTAAATAAGCATCCTGGAAAGTTTTTGAGTTATAGCCTCTCTGTGCAAATCGGCACAAAAGCATAATTGGTACCCTTTAAACCGGTAAATTATTTCCTTAAAGCTGAAGTAGGCGAGATTGGTGTAAATATGATTAGTAGTACATGAAACAGGTAACCTGAAAAAAATCATGTGTCCTCTGGAGCTCCTAACGGTATCTGCAAGATTTCACAAACTGGAGGAAAACAAGCAGTAAGAGCTGATCTGAGGTCTGCTGTCCATCTGCCATCTATGAGAGCCAGCTGTCAATCACTCGCGAACTCCGACCAAACGGTCAAACTAGGCAGCGCTGATCAAATATGAATCAATATTATGTAAGGTTAATGCCTATTTCTCTCCTCAAATGTTTTCAGAATCATCTTGTAGTGCACCGTTTAGCTGTAAAATAAGAAAGATTCTGACGCGGCCGTCATTGTGATATCTGGTGAAGGAACGCCAAGTTCCGGACACATGATCGGAGCACAGCCAATAGGAACGCTCTCTCAAAGAAATGACCTGTGATTGGTCAAAGTCTCCCGTCACGGGCTAGATTTTCTAAAGCCTGAAAACATGAGGAGGTGCAGAAGTCTAGTTATCTCTCAGAACACTTCAATTACAATATGCTGAAAGGTTATTATGGAATTGTTGCCCAATGATGCCAAAAACCTACTGCCTACTGCCACTTTAGGGACCCCCCAAAAACTATTTTTATTGACCCCACTGTAAGGCTGGGGCGATTCGTCGACGTAGTCGACGTAGTCGATTACGTAAATACGTCGATTTACGTAACGTGCATCGATGCATCGGATGACGTAATGAAAATGAGCTGCGCCCGGTCCGAGCATGGATTCTGATTCCCCCAGAGAGCAAGAAGTATCAAAAAACCCTCTCCAACGTTCATCAAAGGTGTGGGAATACTTCAAACAGAGACCCAACAATGCGGTGCTCTGTAAATTGTGCAGAATGGAGATGGAGTACCACAGCAGTACAGGTGCAATGCACAAGCACCTGACAAGAAGGCATCCCGGAGCGCTGCGTGAAGAAGACAGCAACAAGACACCGCCGTAAGTCCTGTTTACTTTTTCATCACCCAAGCATGATCTATTAAGATTGTAAAAGTGCGGACGTGTTTCTGTTAGCAGTACTCATTTAAAGTTTGTTTTTAAAATGTTTCTTCATCACCACCATGTTAAAAGTATTTTATGGACCACTGTTATGGTAACGTAACGTAACGTTACACCATGCGTCATCTAACGTTGTTATTCGGCCGTTTTATTTTTTCTGTTTACTTTAACGGCGATGTACGAGTGAGAAAATGGCTTATAGTAACATTACATATTGTTCTACAGTCTGTGACTGTTAGTCTGTAAATAGTTTCAATTATTTCTCTCTTGCTCCACACTGATGCAAAAGTACATTTGCTAGTGTTTATCTTAACTGCATATTATTACAGTGATGAAATAAATCCATGTCTAAACCATTTTAAGTTTTAAGTTAAGTACTTAAATAAAAATACTGATGAGGATTATTATTATTATTATTAGCCTAATGTCATAACACAACAGTGCTGTGGAAATTAGACCTGTTTTAAAATGTGCCACTATTATCATTATTCTAATAGGCTTTCTGTGTTTCTTTTTCAGGATAAGACAAAGCAGAGTGGAGGACTTTTTCCACAAAAAGAATACAAGCTTGTTTTAATTTTATTTTAGAGAAATTGTATGTTGGACTGAAAACAGATTACCAGACTGGGCTACTTTTTGTTGTGAAATAATGCCATAATAATATTCTTGTTATGTATATGTTTATAAGAGAAGATATTTGAATAAAGTATTGAAATAATGAGTCAAGTTTTTGATATTTATTTATAAATTATTTTTTTTATAATAATTGATGAATTAGTCGTTAGATTAATCGACTAATCGAAAAAATAATCGTTAGATTAATCGTTAAAAAAATAATCGTTAGGTGCAGCCCTACCCCACTGGCTGCAATGATGTACTCCTGGGCCCTGTGGCATAACAGTTGGGTTTCGTTAAAGGTTAAACAGAGTACACTTCTGACTTTACCTGCTGGCTGCCCCCTGCTGGCTGCAGGTGAAAGTGCCGTATGCTTGTTTATTCAAAGTTGATTAAAATTGAACATGTAGCATGTCCAAATTGCACCAAAATTCGACACTTCACGTCCCCAGCAATATACCCGCTAAGTGTGAAGAAGGTCGGACGAACGGTTTCAGAGATATGCGAAGGACATACACAGAGAATCCTTGCTTTATAGTTAGGTGCAGTTATGTCCTGGAGAGTGCGTTAGTGATTTAGCGGTGAGGTGTAGGACAGGTTTGACAGAGGTGTCATCCTCACATTGCTGCTGCAGCTGGCTATTGTAGGAGAGGCTGTTAACAGGTGGGAATTATCTGTTCTAACATTCTTGGTCTCGTGCCAAATGCAGGCGCTGACACTGCAGCGTAAGCGATAACATCTCAGGTCACATTCCTAGAGATGTGAGAACAAGCCGCCTCAGACATTCTCAACGTTCAAGCTAAACAAACCCACATGAAGACGCACACATCTGGCAGTGACTCGCTCATTCGTTAGCTGCAATGTTTCCAGTGTCGGAATTCATAAATTCACAAATGTATTATACACTTTATTTATTTCAAAAGGTCAGCTCAAGGAGGCTCAAACTGCTAATCCACATTTTTAAAGATTCTTCTTCTTCACTGTGTGAGGGCTTTGGTTTAGGACCCAGAAGCAGACACAGCTGGATGGTGGTTGAAAGTCAGGTGGATTTATTATAATAAAGGTGGTGAGGGCGCTGGAGAAGGCAGGGGACAGGCAGGCTGTTGAGCAGGGTGGAGTAGCTGGAGGAATGAGCTGCGGCGGCGTGAGGATGGCTCGATGGGAGGCTGGCACTGAAATCCAGAAGACAGGAGAACACAATGTTAAATATGAGAAGCACTAGGAAACACAAGAATTACTCTGGTAATTATAGTACAGAGTGGCCGAGAGAATACCAACTTGTAGGCAGAACAATCTGGCGAGGACTGGCAGGAAAGCTGGTGTTCTTGTACTGTGGGTTGATTAGGTGATTGTTGACAGGTGCAGAGTGCAGAGTCGAGAGTGAGACAGGGGCTGCATCCCAAAGCTCTTAATTGCATCCCTGTTTCCCTCACTTGCGTCTTTTCCTTGCGTCTTAGTCCCTCCCACCAGGGAAGCATGGAGAGACGCAAGGAAACCATGCGAGGAGAGAGGAAACGAGGAAATACGATTTAAGAGACATGAGACGGTCGTTTCCTCTGAAGCGTCACGTGAAGCGACGTCCGTTTCTGATGACAGCAGCAGCTGATCACATCTGGATCAAATGTCAGTCAGCTTTAACAGCTGTTTGTGTCTGAACTGTACTAATACTAATAAAGACAAGTGCAAGCTGCAGTCTGTATTTCTACTGTGGACTGAGTCCTGCTTAGAGGACCAGGAACCATTTCTACTGTAACAATATCTTTATATTATTTATTCATTATTAGCATCTGTAGTTATTGATATTCTGATTGTGAGCTTATTATTTCATAACCCAGAATATGACTACGGTGTTTTTTTAACACTGGACCTTATTTATTAGGCTAAAGGGAAAATGTAAATGATATAACTCATATCAAACCCGACGTTCAGGAATGATCAGCCTCATGTGACTGAATGGAAATGAGGATAAATGATGTAAAAGGTGTTTGTTGCTGACAGACAGACTCTCCTTCTCTCTCTGACTTTAATAGTATCATTAATAAAAGTTAACGGGGGAAATAACGGATCATGAAAAGAAAAATCATTCTAATAAATAAAGAAAGTTATTTTAAGTCAGTTTGTCAGGTATTATAAACCGCTCTCAGTGTCAGGTTGCTTCACTGACGGTGTGTGAAGCAGAGCTACTGCAGGTCCTTCTGCTGCTGTTCAGAGCGTCAATTAACACAGATTTGAACTAGATGGTGAATCAGAAGACAACTAAAATATAAAACGTTTAATCTGTGATCTGTTTTCACTCTGGTATAAAACTCCAGTGATGTTGAGAGGTAAAGTTATCAGATCAGTCTGATCAGCAGCAGCGTCCAAGCAGTGACTGATATCCAATAAGGGGGCGTGTCGGTCGGTAAAAGACTTCCGTGGAGGATATACTGGTGTATCCTCGCTCATAGCTCCTCCGGCAAGCCTCCTCGATCCTCGCTCCTCGCTCCTCGATGCACAAATAAGGGCTTTGGGACGGTCTTCAAGATGGCGCACCAGAACAACTTCCGGTTCAAGCGAGGATCGAGGAGCGAGGAAACGAAAATTAAGAGCTTTGGGACATACCCCAGGTGCCTGATGAGGAGGCCGCGCCCCTGCCACACCCACACAGACAGGCAGGGGAGGGGGAGACCCAGGGGAAGCAGAACACCGGAAAACTACTGGAGTCAAGGCCAGAGCCTTGACACACTGGTGTTTTTTGTTTAGCTTTCATTTGACAACATTGAGTTTTGGTTTTGCAGATAGAACTTTCTAAAGACAAGAATTCGCTTCTTGTTTGGGGCTATATTTCTGTTAGAACATGACAGAAAGCAATGATGTTCTTAAAGATGAGGACAGCCTAGTTTTTGTTTTAATAAATACAATTAGCACTGACACTTAATTAAAGCTTCAGTAGGCAGTATATTTTTGGCATCATTGGGCAAAAATTCCATAATAACCTTTCAGCATATTGTAATTCAAGTGTTCTGAGAGAAAACTAGACTTCTGCACCTCCTCATGGCTCTGTTTTCAGGCTTTAGAAAATCTAGCCTGTGACGGGAGATTCTGACCCATCACAGGTCATCTCATTGAGATAGTGTTCCTATTGGCTGTGCTCCGGTCATGTGACCGGAACTTGGCGTTCCTTCCATAGATTTCACAATGGTGGCGGCGTCATAAAATTTCTCATTTTACAGCTAAACCATGCACTACAAGATGATTCTGAAAACGTGAGGAGAGAAATAGGCGTTAATGTAACATAACGCCTATTTTCAGGCTCAGCGCTGCCTAGTTTGACCGTTTGACCTCTTTCAGACTCTACCATCTGGCAGGTGGTTGAGGTCCATCAGGACCAAAACCTCACGCCACAAAACAGTTTTTTCCCCATGGCAGTGGGGCTCTCCAACAGCCCATCCGCCCCTCTGTGACTGTCTCTCCCTCACACACACACTACTGGCCCCTCTACCCCCCCCCGCCGACACTGACTCTCCCCCTCTCTCATACACTCTCAATATTTGCACTATCTGTTTATATCATGTTTATTTTTGTTTATAGCTTATTTTGTAAATTGGACATTTTTATTCTTATTTTATTCTAACGTTTTATCTATTCTTTTGTTATTATACTGTTTGACTTGCACCAACAAAACCAAAGAAAATTCTTAGTGTATACCTCTTACACTTGGCAATAAACACCATTCTGATTCTGATTCTGATTCTGATTCTGATTGGTCGGAGTTCGCGAGTGATTGACCGCCGGCTCTCATAGACGGCAGATGGACAGCAGACCTCAGATCGGTTCTTACTGCTTGTTTTCCTCCGGTCTGTGAAATCTTGCAGATGCCGTTGGGAGCACCGGAGGACACAGAGGAACATGATTTTTTTTCAGGTTACCTGTACTGCTGTCACGATGTAGCGACCGTTTTATAAAAATAACTTTTTTTAATCATATTTGCTCCAATCTTGCCTACTTCAGCTTTAAGTAGATCAGATTATATGTTCACATGTCTTACTCTACACTTTTTTAATATACAATGACCCAGTTTTAGGTAAGGGATCATTCATGTTTAGTTTAGCTTGTCTTAGTAATGGGGTTGCTGCGTTCAGGGATAAAAATGATTGCTTATTATTATTATTATATGTACAACTAGAAGGTCACTTGAAAAGCGTAGACCTCTGCCATGGACAAAAATTTAAAAATAATACATATATCCGTCCCGTGATTCAGAACCCCATTCCCATGCTACATCCTTCCACCAAGTTAAAGTAGTTTTTCTGTAATCCTGCTGGAAAAACAGACAGACAAACTGAAAACATAACTCCTTGGCAGAGATAACAATGAAACTGGTTCACATCCAAGATAAGCATTCAGCCCTGAGAGCACACTTAAGTGTACACAAACACACATCATACCGTACGTCAAATTGACTGACTTAAATGAAATGATGACCGTATTCAGAATTCCCAGATTGCATTTTAATAAAAAGTAATGTAAATTATTTCCCCTGACAAGAAGATGAAATCATCAAATGACTCCTTAAACACAATAACTCCCACATGCAGGTTCAGACAAATGTGCTCGAAAATCCGGCACAGCTTCTCCTACTTACATTACAACCGGTTAAACATGTTCTAGTAGTTGTTTACATTTACATTTCATCCAGTAAGAAAAGATGCCTACAACACAAACATGGCTATATGGTAACGATGAAATAAAGATAGTGAAAGATACATTATGCATGATATTTAAGTCTCGATATGCAAGTAATTGTAAACAAAAGGGTTGGCCCAACCCACCACCAATATTCTAAACACAAGATTGGAACTTTTTTTTACAGACAACAGCTCTCATGAATTTATACATGTTTTCTGATTATGTAAAAGCTGTTTTCATTAGTGATCAATCAAAGCAATAAAACAATCATTGTATTTTCAATTATGATGAATTGACAGACACATAAAACAGAATTTCCCATCCGTTGCTGTTATAGCCTTTCCTGGTCTGGTAAGACCAGTTGGTTATGCTGGCTAAAGTTAAGCTAATGTCAACAAACCTTATATTGCTTTGTGTGTTGAGTCAGTTCACTGACTTTAGGTCTCTTGTCTACTTGTGCTACTGTTACTCTACAGTTTGTCATGTTTCAGCATTTACCCTTTCCTGTAATTGTCACTTGTTCCCAAAGTGGCCCGCCGCTCTGCAAAAGTTATGTAAGCTCACTGTAATGTGAAAATATGCTGAACTCAACCGTGTTCGGTCTTCTGCCACTCTTGTCTATTTAGTAGCCTGTGAAATAAAGTACCAGTAGACAATATACTTAACTTCGAGGACTGTGCCACTTCAAAAATCACGAAATTGCAGCAGAGAATACTTTTTTGGCAAACTAAACCCTTTGAATGTCGGATTTCACAAATGTTTTACACATCGGTACTTCAGAGTGTTCTGTTTTTAGTTTGACACGTGAGCTTGATACAGCCCTGGCTACTAAAAATTATGTTATCATCCGCATAGAGAGGAGGTCGGGGGGATGGGACTTTCAACCGGTAGACTGCTGTTGGTGTCACATGCAAAACCAAAAGTCAACGTTCACTTATCGTAATTTACGTCCGTAGCTTAAATATTGGAACAAACGTAGTAATTTTAAGCCAAACTATGATGTTTTTTTACTAAACCAACAAAGTAGTTTTGTTGCCTAAGGCACTGATCAGACAGAGTGCACTGTGCAGGTGGAAAACGTGAGGCGTGCTGTCTGTGACATTTTCTACAGTTACAGACAAACCATGAACTGTATGCTACCTAATAGTCAGTAGTACAGCTTAAGGGGATAGTTTGGGTGTTTTGAAGTGGGGTTGTATGAGGTACTTATCCATAGTAGATGTATTACCTACAGTAAATGATGGTCGGCACACCCCCAGCAGGGAGAAACGGACAGGAGCACCGACACCGGAGCAAAGCAACAGTGCTGTGGATGGGGGGTGTTAGAAAAACCTTTTTTTTTTTCCAACAGGGAACCTATACTGATACTGTTTTTGCCATCTGAGCCTGCTGGCTTTGGTGAGAGCATAGATAAGTTTTACTTTCAGTTCAGTTCTCTGTCAGAAAGGAGAAGGAAAGGGCTGTCTGACTGCATCCACATCCACAGCACTGTATTGCTTGGCTCCGGTGTCGGTGCTCCCGTCTGTTTGTCCAAGCTGGGTAGCACGCCAACCGTCATCTACTGTAAGTAATACACCTACTATGGATGGATAAGTACCTCATACAACCCCACTTCAAAACAAAAAAACTATCCCTTTAATTTAATGAAAACAACTTAGCCTACCCCAAATCTCAAATACCGCACTAATTTGCCTCCTGCTGTTTTCTGTTCAGATCATGGTAACTACGGTTAGTAAAGTCATAAAGCTCCGGGTATCCAGCAAAAATCACCACAATGACAAAGAACGCGAATGACGTCGGGCGCTTTTCCACAACGAGTTGTGATTTTTTCAACTCGGGGCACACAGAACAGAAAAACACTAGGCGCTCAGCCATGCAAAATCAGTGTGCAAATGCAAAATGCTTCACTCTCACTGAAAACAAATTACAAAAAGCCGCACCAGGCTGCTAAAACGCACTCTGGGTGATCTGGGCCTGAACCTAACCAAGTAGTTTTGTTGCATTTTTTGTTTTTTGTTTCAATTTACAACATTAACCACATGTTTAAAACTGTGACTATAATCTGGGAGGAAATACATTTCCCTCGATACATCATTGAGAGTTCAGTTCAGTTGAATGGGAACGTAATTTTGCAGGAGACAGGGTTGGCATTGGTAACATGCCCAAACAGCACCAAGCCAGGCTGCAATGACAAATCAGGACAGTGGAAAAATCATAGGCATAGACCACTAGAAACAGCCACTAGCCTGTAAACCAAACTCATCCTACAAAAAATTAAAAAGAAAATTACAGGGTAGTACCCATCACCTTCAATCCAATTTCAGTCGCAGCAGCAACCTGACCCAGGGAAAGAGACTTCTACAAATAGAATGACGATGATGAACGATAATGACACAAAACTGGTGCTTTCCTGCATCTGTGACCCACATCAACACTGGGAATTACAACAGAATAGTGTCCTGATGCACTGACTTAAATCATTGCCGGTTGGTGCAATTCAATCTGCCTAGGTCAAGATGTCAACACACTATGGTGTCTGGGTTTACATGTGTTTTGAGTATGTCAACAGTGCCCCACACCAATCTCTATAAACAGATTCTGCATTCACATGTAGAATCTGTAGCAGCGGGACTAGATTTTGGTAATCGGAAGCGTTCTGGTTTCCGTTTTGTAGAGTTGCCAATTCAACCGGGGCATACCACTTCCACATTTAACGCTATGGGTTACTGTATAGTTGCTATAGTTGCAGCTTCAAAACTGAAAGCAATCACTGTTGTTTACACTTTTCAGAGGGGCTTTTTAAACTTTGAGGATTCTTGTCCTTTTTACTTTTTCTGGATTTGTTCCGAGGAGTTTGAAGCTGGGCGGGATTCACTTCGCCACCGCTTGCTTCAGCCTCATGCATGTAATTTGGAGCTTCTGACCCAACCTCCAGCAAAGTCGAGCCAACTTTCCCTAAAGTATTTGGGCCTACCCCTGCCGCTTCTCCAGTCATGTGCACACTCTCATTCTGAACGAGGTAACCAGCCTCCTCAGCTACCTCGCTCGTTGCAATAAAGCTTGCGGTTCCTGTCTCTGCCGAGCCTGGGTCTGTTTCCAGCACTGAAGATATGGTCTCGTCCACCACTTCAATCTCTGAATAAGATGTCGGTGATACCTGAGCAGATGCATTAGTTGCACTAGTATCTAATCCCTCTGTAATCTCAAGGTCAAAAGGGACCTCTGCTTTGCCCTTTTCCAAAGTGAGAACTCCACTCTCGCTCTGTTCAATTTGAATTACGTCTGTGTTCTGGTAATCAGACTGAATTGTTTTACCTTCAGCTACGTTTCCAGATGCCACTATGCTACCACTGGCCCCTTTATGTTCACTGGACATAGGAACCTGTCCTGTGGCCACCCTGGATGATCTCAGTTCCTCTGAAGATGTGACCACATCATCTAAACCATCCATGTTAGCACCCCTCACTAACGCTTGACCAGCAGTATCTAGTCCCTCAGGAATATCCACAGTTATGTCTCCTATCTGAGAAGAATCCACCCCTTGCCTTACTTGACGTGTAACAACTTCAGTTTCAATCACCTTTGACATTGCTGCCACCTGATCTTCCTCGGATAGACATTCAGTCTCTGACGTCAGAATGCCTTCTTCCTCTACAGGATAACTTGTACCTGGTGCATCTTCTCCTTCGCTTTCTTCATCTGTGATGCTAACATGTTGCTGTATGGATAACGCCGCTTCCTCCAGAGTCTCCTCCTCCTCCTCTTTCTCTGGAACATTTATGTTATCATCTGAGATTAAGGTATCATCCACTTGAGAACTTGTGTGCGATGAATCTTCCTTTGGACTCTCTTCATCTTGGTCATCTGAGAAGCTTACATTTTGTTGCACCATTTCCTCTTCATCGTTCTCTTCTTCATTAATGTTGTCATCTGAGATTAAATCATCCTCCGTGGTCAAAGCATATTGTCTTTCAGTGTCTTGGTCATCAGAGGTACTGAAACCCTGCTGTGACACTCCATCCTCAACAATACTCTCCTCGTTCTCTCCGTCACTTATACTGTTTGCATCTGCATTGACTTGATCCTCTCCTGCTCCTGATTCGGACATATTTTGTTGACTATCATCATCTTCTTCTTCTTTGTGGCCAGCGCTACCATCTTCTGCTGTGTGCAGATGTTGCTCTAATGTTAAAACGGCTGGCACAGCGGAGCCCTCTACTTGTACTTGAGTGGTAATTTCATCTAATGCTGATTTCAAATTTGAATCACCCAGATCTCCTTCTTCTTCTTGGACAGTTAAAACAGTGCTCACAGTTTGCAACGACGTTCTTGCTTCAGAATCAACAACATCTGTATTTGCATGTCCTTCCACTATCTCACTCCCTTCACTATGATCCACCTGTAGTTCTGGCATTGCTTCTTGATCGGCGGAGGACCTCTCTTCAGACGCATTCACGGTGTCTTGGTCATCAGAGGTACTGAAACCCTGCTGTGACACTCCATCCTCAACAATACTCTCCTCTTTCTCTCCGTCACTTATACTGTTTGCATCTGCATTGACTTGATCCTCTCCTGCTCCTGATTCGGACATATTTTGTTGACTATCATCATCTTCTTCTTCTTTGTGGCCAGCGCTACCATCTTCTGCTGTGTGCAGATGTTGCTCTAATGTTAAAACGGCTGGCACAGCGGAGCCCTCTACTTGTACTTCAGTGGTAATTTCATCTAATGCTGATTTCAAATTTGAATCACCCAGATCTCCTTCTTCTTCTTGGACAGTTAAAACAGTGCTCAAAGTTTGCAACGACGTTCTTGATTCAGAATCAGCAACATCTGTATTTGCATGTCCTTCCACTATCTCACTCCCTTCACTATGATCCACCTGTAGTTCTGGCATTGCTTCTTGATCGGTGGAGGACCTCTCTTCAGACGCATTCACGGTGTCTGTCGAACTCTCGTTTGGAGGAGTTGCTGACAAATCGTCACCCGCAGTACTGAGTCCTATTTCAGAATCTAGCAGTTGCTCCTGCTCTGCCTTAACCTCTTCTTGTGAATCTCCGGTGACAGTAGTCATTTCCTCCATATTCTCTTCTGCCTGGATACTATCAGATGTGGCAATGACCTGATTTGTTTCTAAGCCTGAAACAACTTTCTCTGCTGGGCTGACATCTTCCTCCCGGGCTCTGTTACTTTGATCCTCTGTGACTTCATTTGATTGAGGTTCAACGTCAGCACTTCTGTACTCTGGACCTGCAACCATGCAGAGCGCAACAGGTTTTCCTTCTTCTTCCACTTCTTCTTCTTCTTCTTCTTTCAAAGGTGACACTTCCTGTCTGCCCATATTTTGTTCTGTGCTATCATGTATTTGATTGATGTGGTTGATGTGGTCTCCCTCTCCTTGAGTAAATGTGACATCTGATCCAGATATATCTTCCTGGGAAAACCCTTCAGAGGGAACATAGTTCTCCTGCTGTTCTGATTGTTCTTCCTCTGCGTTCTGCTGTGGGTCATTGGATTCTGCTGTTTGACTGATGACATCGGTAAATGTGTTTGTTGGAGCTTCAGTGATTTTATTCAACTGATCGTCTATTGTATCTCCTAGTTCCTCTACCACTGTGTCAGACTGCTCCAATGATGTCTGCAGTACATCTGGCCTTGCTAATAATTTCTCAATATCCTCCTCAAGATTTACAATTGAATATTTTTCGGATGTTTGTGTTGGATACTCTTGGATCGGTGAATCTATTGTAAATGTTTTAAACTGAGTTGTTTGCTCCAAAGGTGGAATTCCTTGGAACTGGTTTACACTGACCTGCCTAATCCCAACTGGATTCATCCCAGCGGGCCAAATTCCTGCCTGTTTGACTTCTGGCTGCACCGTCACCACATGTCCCAATCCCATTCTTGGCTGTCCAACACCAACTCCCAAAACATCGACCGGCCCTAACCCTATCTGCCCTGGCTGTCCAAACCATGTTTGCCCCAAATTGCTATTTACTGCAACATAACCCCCCCCATTAGCAACAGTGTGTCCTGGCAGAATGCCATACACACTTCCCTGGGCTGCTGGGCCTAACACCCCCTGAGGGGGAGCAGCCTCTTTTACCAGGATAGCACCTCTGGGCAAAGTGCCCTGAGATGAGCCTGGGTCCACCCCCTTTGCCTCACCTGGACCACTGTCATCCATTACTAGCATAAAGTTACCACCAGGATCTGGCCCTATTATTTTCCAGCCCTCCGCAGGGACTGAGCCCTGAGACACACCTGGGCTGCCAGGTAGCAAAAAGGTGGGGCTTACTGGACTGGCGGGGCTGGCAGGGCTTTTGGGGCTCCCAAAGCCCTGGATAACTAGCCCAGAAGAAGAGACTTGGGGTCCACTGATTACAAGTCCAGAAGAAGAGACTTGGGGTCCACTGATTACAAGTCCAGAAGAAGGACTCTGGGGCCCACTGACTACATACAGGCCTTGAAAATTGCCTCCATGGGCCCCATCTGCCAGCAGAACCGTGTTCTGAAGCTGTGGTTGAACTACATAGTGCATGGGCTGTAGCATAGGGCTGGTGGTGTAGTAAATTGGCTGCTGCTGCTGCTGCTGTAGTATAACTGTCTGAGCTTGACGGGGAAGAGTAGCAGAATGACTGATGTTAGAGGTATGACTGATGTTAGTAACCTTGGAGCGAGGAGGGAGTGTCATGGATGACGGGGCAGCGCTTACAGTACTGACGGATGATTTGGAGATGTTAGTAGATGACATGACTTTCTCTGTCTTGATATCAGTATGGTATGTTTCAGCACTACGCTCAATTTTGTGCTGAACAACTGGTTCAACAATATCAACCGTGGTTTTGACAGCACCTGTTACTTTGTGTGTCAGGGAAGGTTTGGGTGTTGACTTGGGAGGGGAACAGATCTCAGCCAGAGTCTTGAACTTTGGCTCGAGGTCATTGAGGAACCGCAGGTCGTTGTCAGACTCCAGGATGCTACAGCAGCCCACTGAGCCAGCGGGGGAGCCCTGGCCCTCATAATCATACTCCAGCAGACCGTCCTTCACTGGCAGAGCGCACGCCGCTTTCTGTTTAGGGCAAAGAAATAGCACAGTGGTGTCTATGAACTCATAACATCTGTTTGTATGTGAAAGATCTGGTGAAAAAAGCAGCTGCATGCAAAGCTAGCATAGTACCTGTGAGTAGTAATCATCAAGGTAATCGTCAGGGAGGGCTATATCCTCATACAGATCTGTTGTTTGTTGGCGACGAAATGTTCCCCTGCTGAATGAAGTACTGCTATTGCCATAGTTGAACGATTGCCTTGGAGACCTGTAGACGTTGTCAACCTCCATCAAACTTTGGCCGGTTTCCTGAAAACCCTGCAGAGTTTCATAGACCCTAGTCGTCTTGTGAGTTTCCTTGAAATTCGACAGACCGGTGTTGAAGTTCGATGCTGCTGCTGCGGACTCAACTTTCTTCTGGGTTCCCAACGTGAGAGGGGCACTTAGGAGTGGCACTTCCTAAAAAAAAATGAACAGAAGAAAGAAATTGTTACCTATCAACACAACTATGTATGATTTTGACTTGGCAATCTGGGTGTGGTATCAAAAAAGCATATAGGTTAAAAGTCATTAGAATCCGAACCATTAAATCACCACCAGCTGCTGTATTTGTAGTTTGCAGCTTTACATTTTAAAACAAAAAAGTTTATTCTCTCTGAAAGGGGATGCAACACGCTTCATAACTAATTGTCATGCCTAACTATAAATGGAAGCTATTTTATTCAAACCCCTAACATAATTTGAGTAATTCTTTAATTAAAGGCACTTGAAAGATAAAAATCAGTTCTCGGAATGGCAGTAAACAGGTTGAAACTTCCTGTTTGTCCTCATGTGGACCCAATTTGAATGATCGGTGACAAGAGTGACACACCAAATAGCCTTCTACCACTTTTCCCCTCCAACACCGCAGCTTGGTTTCTACATAAGACGTTCATTTTCGATAATACTAGGATTATGTCTCATTCTGTTTATTGATAAACTAACAGAAGAAAGGCGATGTGTCTGTTTCTTCTCATTAAAAGGAAACAAAAATGCCAGCCAACCTTATCCTCGCCTTTGCCTTCAGTGTGGTAGGATATGAGGTGTTCTTTGGCGTCGAATGGCAGATCACTAAATTGGTCGGGAAAGATGGTGTCTGCACCTCCACACTGACAGAACAGCAGGAGAAGAGGGATGACTGTAGAGAGAAGCAAAAACATTCAGATCAATGTCAAGCAAATTTAAATTGGGCTGTATGTATTTCTCCGTATATTGAGCGTTTTGATAGTTTAACAGTATTTATAAAGCACTTAAACCTGCTTTATAATGTAAAAGACCTGAAAATCTCACTTTTTACAATATGGGACCTTTAAACCTAACCATGTCATGTCAAAGGCCGTTTTGTAACGTTAACCCTGTGGCGTGAAATGACACGCGTAAAGCTTAAAATGCGTCATCATGACACACGGAATGTCCTCAAAATGGAGACCGCTGTTCTCGTCCCGTGCGTCATGTTTCAATTGGCTGTTCATTCGTGTTCACAACGTTTAGTGTCATTTTCACTGTACAAATGTAGTTTTAAGACCAAACCATGTTGTTTTTTTCCCTAAACCTAACTAAGTGGTTTTGTTGCCTGAACCTAATCAAGTGTTTTTGTAAACTTCACAATATTCAGCACGTGTTTACTGCGACCGAAAAGTGACGCCAAGGGGTCTGAGAAAGCGTCAGTGTGTGACAAGTTGGGATGAGAACGTGTACTAGGGTGCTTTTATTAAAGTTCAACTCACACAGCAGTAGGCACATTGCCATTAGCAGCAGGCCGATGGCCGGGGCAGCGAGCTTAGATGAAGTAGTTCCTTGACTGCCTGTCAGGCCGCAGCCCTCTGTTTCCACGCAGGTACAAACTGCCACTTTAAAAACCTCATTGGCCGGGCAAGACAGACCCTGAGCGTCCGACACCTCCACCTGCAGCTCATATGTGCCGGGCCACAGAGCATCACGGGAGTGAAGAGCGGAAGTCGTCGCTAGAGACAACAAAGGACAGATGACTGTTAAATTCACACTGCATTATCATTCAAATCTAAATCAAAATGGCTATGCTGTTTGTAGCTTCATACATCATCATAGCTTACTTTAGCAGTTTTTTTAGTACTAACTGAATAATATTTAATACAGGCAGTTTATATCTTGATCAATTACACTGTGACAAGCTGCTAAAAAGAAGACAAAATGCAAAAGGAAAGAGAATAGTTCTGTTACCGTTGATGACTTCTACTTCCCAGTTGCCTCGTGTCCCCTCGGGTATGATTCTGAATGTAAATGGAGCTGCGTTGGGACTCACGTCCTCGTCAAAGCCAGTAACATGAACAGTTTTTTTGTCGGAGCACAGGTCGCTCTGGGTGGTGGTCAGGGTGGGACAGTGGTCGTTGGAGTCAGTGACTTGAATGGCTATTGTTCCCGTGGCTGTCTTTGATGGCATGTCTGAGGATGACAACAGTTTATAAGTCAATCAGCACACAGACTAAAGCGCCTGTAGCCAAACGGTTACAGCGCATGTCATATCAAGTCAAGGCAATTTTAGTTGTATAGCCCAATATCGCAAATCAGAAATTAGCCTCAGGGGCAGAAATTAACTTTTTTCACTGTCTACCACTGTGGCAGGCAGGTTTTTTTTTCGTCTGCCACTTTTGAAATCCCTGCCCTAAATGAAGGAATAACATTTAAAATCTGATGTCATTCAATGTTTGATATATTTTACACAAAAACAACATTATATACATGGTTAATTACAGTGTTCGAATTACACAGTGGAGGGAGGGTACTATACCTATATCTGTACATGTATCTATAGTGGTTATTTGCATAAAAATGAACACAATTCAAATGATTATGAATATTTAAAGATTTGCTTTGATTAAAAACAAATCTTGGAAAGTTGTTATGAAGTTAAACAGGTCATAATTCTCTCTCTAATATCTATTTTATATTGATGTGAAAACATCTCCTTCAAGCAACTGGATTTATTCAAGTTTCTCGCCAAAAACGGAATTTTACAGATTACATTTGAACACATCATGATAACGTTATAATATACCTTCGGCCAATAGTCCTTTTTTTCCTGAGCAGACTTTGAACGCCTCATAATAATAACATTATGGCACCTATATGTTAGCATCAGTAGCTCCGCTATTTATCCAGTCAGGACTGTGCTGCCCACCGGCTGCTAACAGCTAACGTTACTAACTCTCCTCCTGCTGATTTAAACACAGATTTGTTGTTCACAGTGTCGCTTTATCCGCGAAAAATAGGATGCACACCCTCAGGTTTAGTAGTGCCATGCTGTTGAGCGTTTTTTTTCTCTCCATCGTGTCCCCGGTCCCAATCAAACTGAAACATGATACAGCGTGCGTATGCGTCATTGTGCATGCGTAACTGTCGGAAAGCATCAATAAGAGGAATCGTTAGTCACGGAGGCATGAGATGCCAAGAAAGCGAACAATACGGTTCTCTATTCTCATCACTACCGTTTTCCCTGCCTGCCAAAGTGATGGGTGTCCTTATGATTTCACCCTCCACTGCCAACAATTTACCCGCATTTGGCAGGTGGCTGGTGCTAATTTCAGACCTCGCTCAGGGGGCTTTACAATCTGTACAGGATACGACACCCTCTTTCCTTTACAGTACGACCCTCTCATCGGATGAGGAAGCACTTGACCAAAAAAAACCTATTTAGTCATATAACTGCAATGTTCTTGGTTTGATTCCAGCTGAGACATTTGTTGCATGTCATACCCCTCTCTGTTTCCCTCCATTTCCAGTCTGCCTCTACCTTGTCATCTGTCCAAGAGAGGCAAAAAGGACAAAAAAGAGAAAAAAAAAAAACAGCACACAGACTGTAAGACCACGAGATCCTCTCTGTTTCCCCCCAGTAGCTTTACACAAAATGAGTGACTCAAACATAAGCCTTGAACTTCAGTCTGCCAAAAATACCTGCTCAGTACACTGTTGAAGCAAATACGTTAAAAATAATAATAACAATAATAACAAAATGATGATCATTATATTAATAATCCCCAATTAGATGGTGTTTATGTACCGATGACGGTGTTTTTTTTATGGAGGTCTGTTAAAACTGACGCTGGATGTTCTCATTCTATGGCTGACACACCTCGAGGCACAACGTGGTTTTGCAGGTTCTGTCAGAGATCAGTGTGCTTCATTTCATATATTACCTCGGGTAAATACGTTTATGAACCGATCATCAAACTCATAAACATACAAGTGATAAATCATGTTCAGAGAAGTGAAGCATTGCATTATTAAAAGAGAGTCCTTCAGAAGCGAAGGCAGAGCCTGTTTAAACAGAGAAGGCGTAGCAAGAAGCCAGAAATGAAGCCTTCTGGTTCACAATAATCTTACAGGATTATAAAGTACAAATGGGGATTACCTTTGGTTATTGCCAGAATCTTGGCAATGTAGGTACCATTCACCAAGAAAGGCGATTCTCTATCTGGTACCTTGTTGAGTTTGATCTCAGCTGTTTCTTTGTCGATGGTAAACCAGTTGTCTGGATCATAGGCTTTGGCATAACTGGAGCACAGCAAATATGTAAGAAAAGGAACACAAATATTAAGAAAAGTAATAACAGTTAAGTGTTTAACTAAAAGTAGTGATTTGGTTAAAGTATCAGTTCAACATTTGGGGAAAAAAACTGAATCACTTTTTTGCTGAGAGGCGAGATTTTCAAGTCTGTGGAATGGCCCTTTAAAGGTCCCATATCGTGCTCATTTTCAGGTTCATACTTGTATTTTGTGTTTCTTCTAGAACATGTTTACATGCTGTAATGTTCCAAAAAACTTTATTTTCCTCATACTGTCTGCCTGAATATACCTGTATTTACCCTCTGTCTGAAACGCTCCATTTTAGTGCATTTCAATGGAATTACAATGGAATAGCAATGGAATTGCGTTGCTAGGCAAAAGCTTGGGTCCATGTTTACTTCCTGTCAGCTGATGTTATTCACATACACTGCAACAGGAAATAAACTGGGACACATTTAGAATGTTTACGTTTAAAACCGTGTAATGGTCTAAATATTGTATATTTGTGACATCACAAATGGACAGAAATCCTAACGGCTTGTTTCAAACGCGCAATTTCTGAATACGGGCTGTGTGTATTTCTCTGTGGATTAAGTGTTTTGATAGTTTAACAGTATTTATAAAGCACTTAAACCTGCTTTATAATATAAAAAGACATGAAAATCTCACTTTTTACAATATGGGACCTTTAAGACACAACGCAGCGGTTTTGAGCTGCGCTGCTACCCGCGCTTTGCTCGATGCAGCGGAAAGATGCTGCGGTGCGGTGCAAACCATTGGAAATAAAGGGTTTCAGAGTGCAGTTGTGCCGTTGTCGCTAAAGCCAGGAGTCGATTAGCTAAACTTAGCGTAAAGACTGGAAGCAGAGGGGAAACAGAGTCTGGCTCTGTCCAAAGTTCAAAAATACACCCACCAATAATTCATATCGGTTTCCCTTTTTGCCGGTCTTTACTCTTAAGATAATCACTTCCTGGCTCAAGCTACACACTTAGTGCACGGACGGCAGGAGAATGATATCCACCTTTTCATCAAACTCAAAGCAAAAAAATAAATATAAATGTGTTTTCCAAATTTTTGAACTATTCCTTTAGATATTTTTATTGTTGCCATTTTTGCCACGCTGTTGGCATAGCTCTATTGATGGCAAACATCAATCGGTTGGTCAACCACTTTGGTCCAGATTAAAATATCTCAGCAACGATTAAATTAATTGTCATGAGCCATGAGACTGATTTGAAACGTATTTTGGGTTCTGATCAGGTCAGGTCAAGATTCAACGTATCTCTGGTTTGCAAAAACGTACAATGCCAACATTTTATTCCGGCGACTTTGTCGCACATGTCAAACATTACAAACATCAGTGATAAGTTCAGCCTCACAGGGCTGCTAGCTGTAGACTGTAGACTCTTCTTTTTTTAAGTTTTGTATCTTGACTAACCTGACGTCTTCAGCTTGTTTTCCTGTGTCCGGATCGATGGCAGTGTACACTGCGATCACACCATCTTCCGGTGCTTCTTTTGGATCTTCTGATACAGGAACATGCTTGGTGTCAGGGCTGAATGCTGGACCCTCAGGTACATTATTTACTGCTATTTTAATGGGATAGCTCTTCGCCGGTGCACTTGGCTTTTTTCCTGGTCCTGGTTTGACACCTGGCTTAAGTCCAACCCCCACTCCAGGCCCAACACCAGGCTTAACCCCAACTCCAGGCTTAAGTCCTCCTTCAAGGCTAGCATCCAACCCTAGATCCACTCCTCCTTCAAGGCTAGCATCCAACCCTAGATCCACTCCTCCTTCAAGGCTAGCATCCAACCCTAAGTCTAATCCCAGGTCTACCCCTGCATCTACACCGGCTCCAACACCCACTCCAACTCCAGCACCGGCGCCGGCGCCGACGCCGACGCCGACGCCGACGCCGACGCCAACGCCGGCGCCGGCGCCGGCGCCGCCGCCGGCACCGGCACCGGCACCGGCTCCGCCTCCGCCCTCTCCAACATGAACGTCCACATCCATCAGTATAGCACCACCCTCCGTAAAAGGAGCTACGTTCTCAATGAGCAGGCCAAGCTCAAGCTTCTGGATTTCTTCAAAATCCACAGGCTGTTTGTTCGGGAGGGAGGGTCAAGAGAGAGGACAATGAGAGGTGAGAAGCAGCAGGCAAATGTTAGTGACACAAGTAACACTAGTTACAGTAAGTAAAATAATAATCAAAGTCACATGATTACCTTGATCAGCTTCAGGATGCCCTCATTGGTTTCTTTGTCTGTCTCAATGGAGAAGAGATTTTCCTCATTTCCTTTGGCGATTGTGTATACAGTCAGCCAGTTGTCGCTGTGTTCAAGGTCTGCGTCCAGAGCTTTGATTCTCATCACAATTACATCATGGACATTTTCATCCACTGCGCCATTGTACTGCCAACAGAACATGATTCAAAACATGCAGTCAGTAGTTCAAATTGTCTTGCTGTCAGTTATGTGCATTCTGAACACTGGAAACAGGAGTGTGTGAAAACCAGATAGCACTGTAACCTCCCAAGGCAGCTGGATTCTCGAGCTGATGTCGCAAGATCACGCGAGAATAGCGGAATCACATATCGGACGAAAACCTGTCTCGTCAGGCTTTAAGTAATGCGTTTGTGTCCAACCAATCGGCGTCCTGTGAGGAGCTACTGCAGCTAGGGGCGTGGCTAGGGTTTGTCAACATTGACTTGGTTTCACACGAAACATGAACAGCAGTCTCCTGGGTGAATGTCCTGTGTTTGTTTGTGTGGACTGTAAATGTCGTTTTCCTCACCTCAGATTTTTCCAGTACGGGGATGTTGTCATTGATGTCCAGGACTTTGATCTCCACAGTTCCTGTCCCCTCTAGTCCCCCTGCTGCCCCTCCCATGTCAGTCCCCTTTATAACCAGTTTGTAGAAGTCGAAAGTCTGTCGGAGGAAAAACAGACACATCCTTCGGTTATTAAATGAAATGCGATCATACTGCGCATACAAGTGTTGACAAAAGTCAGTCAACAGATCTTCACAAATCTCTCTCTGATTCCACCTTGATGTTAAATTTCAGAGAACAATTAAATTTGTATATTAAAATTGTTGTATAATTAAACGTGTGATTAGTTGATGAATGACTGTAAACCACCGGACTGCCCTTTTATAGGTTGGATGTAGTGATTGGTTCAAACGATGGGAGAATCAGAGAGATGAGAGAGTAATGTTTACTCCCCATCCAACTGAACAAACTGAATTCAAGAGGAAATACATTACCTATCATTATTTCACCCGTCAGACCAACACATTCTCACTCCCAGCTCGTTGAATACAGCAGCTCTGTGAGCCGCTCTACACTTCCAACTGTGACACTCAAGGCAAAACGAGCAAAGCTGACAGTAGAGTGGTATTCTAGTGTCAGTTTCCACTCGTTACATGCTACGGTGTCTTTTCAAAATAAACCTCCCACATTGGTTTACTTTGTTTTTACGGCGGAGTATTAGGGCCACATCGAGGAAAAAAAAAAAAATCGGAGATTTCGAGAATAAAGTCATAGGTTTACGAGAAAAAAAGTGGTAATATTTTGAGAATAAAGACATAGGTTTATGAGACAAAAGTGGTAGTATTATGAGAATAAAGTCATAATATTATAAAGTAATAATTTTACGTGTTATTTTAGAGGGGAAATAGTGTGAAAATGAGGAACGTGGAGCGTCTTGTGAAGTTAAGCTTTTGTTTAGGTTTCACAAATAACCAAATACCTCATCTTTTGGCACATCAGCACCACATTATCATCAGTATCAGGACCTTGAAAAGATTGTGAAAGAAACTGCGTTTATTCTTTTATTTACTTTCCTTGTTTTTCTCGTAAAGTTATGACTTTATTCTCGAAATCTCCGTTTTTTGTTTTTTTTCCCTCAATGTGGCCGTAATACTCCGTCGTAAGTTTTAAAGTTACTTGGTTAGGCTTAGGAAAAAATCGTGGTTGTTTGGGGTTTAAAATACTTTGTACGCAGCATTTGTTAAGTATGTGAGCTACGTAACAAAAGTGAGGTAAAATAAGTCGACGTTTACTTGGTTTCACACGAACAGCGGTCTCCTGGATGAAAGTTCATCCACCCTTTCTTGCTCTTTTTACTACTTCGGTCGATCTGAGCGTCTAATATTGACCCGGATGGGTTTACATTGGAGTGAGTTTGAGTGGGTTACATACAGAATCTGAAGGGTGCGCTGGTATCAGTCGGCGAGGGATCACTGACAGAGTGTCGGTATTTGATGAGTTAGGACTGAGAATGGGTTGTTCAGACAGATCAGAGAGGATCTTTAGCATTCGTTTTCACAGAAAAGCTGCAGCATATGTTGAAATGTGTTTTATGTGCAGTGAGCAGTATAGCCTCACCTCTCTGTCCAGTGTGGGCTCTTTGACGTACAGCTTGCCCGTCTTTTGGTCTAAAGTGAACATGTGACCCGTGCCTTCTGGCTCCTGACTGACGATGGAGTAGGCGATCTCTGCATTAATTGTTCCATCTTCGTCTGCATCTTTCCCCACGATCTGCATAACATAGGTATCTGCGGTGGATCACAACAGTACAACACAATCTCAGCAGGATCAGGATCAGGAGTGTTCAATATCCACACACAGTATATCCAGACTGTGTTTCCATCTAATAAGACAGACTACGGTAACACCATTTATGAGGATGTTGTGTGATATATGAATGTCAGATGACTTTGAATTGGATCATTCATACATAACCATCAACTATCAACCCTTATCGTATGGTAAATGAATGGACTTGCATTTATATAGCTCCTTTCTAGTCTTCCGACCACTCAAAGCACTTTACACTAGATGTCAGCATTCACCCATTCACCATTCACATGGCTCAGCCTTCAGGAGCAATTTGGGGTTCAGTATCTTGCCCAAGGACACTTCGACATGTGACTGGAGGATCGAACTGCCGACCTTCCAATTGGTGGGCGATCTGCTCTACCTCATATTGTCATGCGACTCCCTGTTTTACTGCTGAGTCCAAAAATAGGTTTCTTTCCAGGAGAAGACAGACATTAGGGGTTAGGTTCTTCTTCGTCAGGAAACAAACCTGGGCTGCTTTATACCAATGTTTGTCCTTTTTCTGATGATTAGAGACACATTTCTGCCCACGCTAGGGATGCACCGATATCGATACCAGTATCGGGTATCGGGTACTGTGCTCATGTACTCGTACTCGCAAAACGTCTCCGATACAACGGCACCGATACCACCATTTTCGGGTCCTATCGTACACGCTCATGCGCCCGATCCCACGGGGCCCGGGATCCCACCTTAGTCGGCCCGCACCGGCCCTCACTTTCATTGCACCACTGGGTTTTGCTTGCACCCTCTGACTCGCGCGCGTGCGTTAGACTCCTTGGTCCGTGATTCAAGACGGGTCGGGTGGGCTGCAGACATCGCCGCAGACCCCTGGCGCCTTTTACGTGAAAGGGCACAGCGAGCACTTTGGCCACGGCCCCGGGAAGCACCTTCGCCCTGAGCCGTTCCAAGCCGACCTAGAGCCGGTCGCGGCGCACCGCCTCGTATGCGGGACTCCCCAGCCTGCCGTGTGTCGCTCACACCCTCCAGCTGGCTGTTAACGAGGGTCTTTTGGCACAGAGAAGTACTTGTATCGGTACTCAGTATCGGTGAGTACCCAAATGTAAGTACTTGTACTTGGTCTGAAAAATCAGTGCATCCCTAGCCCATGAAAAAAAATATTTCAAAATAAAAATACATGCTATACATGTGTTATTGAAATAATTCAATGTTGACTTGGTTTCACATGGGACATGAACAGCGTCAGTCTCCTGGGAGAAAATCTGTGTTAGTTTTCTTTACGCTACATCAGTTGCTCTGAGCTTCTAATATTGACGTGGATGGGTTTACATTGGAGTTGGTTGAAAGTCCGGTGCATTTCATACAGACGTTAAAGGGTGTCTTGATGTGTCTCGGTCTATCAAACACCGAGGGCCACTGAGCAAGCGTCTGTATTTGACGAGTTGCCAAGTGAGAACGGGTTGGACGATCTGCTTCATCAGCGCTGTGTTGGTGTGGTTTGATCAGATTTGATTGACAGTGCTGGCAGCATGAACAAACAATCACATGTTGCCTTAACATACGTTTATGTTACTAAGCAACTGTGAATTAAAAAACAAAAATATGGTCCTCTCTCTAGGTTTATGGTGGAGAGGAGGTTGTGTTGCCCGGGGCTCTGGCTCTATCTATTTGGCGTGGAGAGGTGGTCGTGTAGCTCTGACTCTATCTATCTTGATGTGGAGAGGAGGTCTTGTTGCTCGGGCTCTATCTATCTTGACGTGGAGAGGAGGTCTTGTTGCTCGGGCTCTATCTATCTGGCGTGGAGAGGAGGTCATGTTGCTCTGGCTCTACCGGTTTGGCGTTGAGAGGAGGTTGTGTTGCTCTGGCTCTATCTATCTTGACGTGGAGAGGAGGTCGTGTTGCTCAGGCTCTATCTATCTGGCATGGAGAGGAGGTCGTGTTGCTAAGGCTCTATCTGGTTGGCATGGAGAGGAGGTTGTGTTGCTCTGGCTCTACCGGTTTGGCGTCGAGAGGAGGTCGTGTTGCTCTAGCTCTATCTGTTTGGCGATGCCTGGAAGCTGCTTCTCACATATGTTCACATTTTACATATACATTTTTGTCATATAGATTGTCTATGTTATATTTTCATTATGTTGTTACTCTGTACACACTACATCTATTGCACTTCTGTCCATCCTGCAAGGGGGATCCCTCCTCTGTTGCTCTTCCTGAGGTTTCTTCATTTTATTTTTTTGGTTAAGTCTTTCTGTACAGATTGTATTTGTGATTTGTGATTTTGAGCTATACAAATAAAATTGACTTGACTCTGATTGTATCCATCACTCACAGTAACAGGCTGATGGAGAAATAGGTGTTTAAAGTCTGACAATACCTGTTATGCTGGTCTCTGTGATGTTGCCATATTGCAGCTCAAACTCAGGAGGGTTGTCATTCTTGTCCAGGACTGTGACCACCAGTGGGATGTCATCCTCTGCTGTGGTCCCATCTCTGTATTTAGCTTTCCCTGTTAGCTGCATGAATTACATGAAGAGATGGGTACAAGCTTAGACAGTTTACTATCGATCTGGCTGCTGTCTGCAGTGTTCTCCCTCAATACTGGACCAGTTTCAGAACACATTGTCTCCTAACTTAAACACAAAAACATGGGAAAATAGGGTCCAGGTTGAAAAATACAGAAGTTACCCTTTAATGTCTATGCCTGGTTGGGATAACCCAGACAAAACAAATGTTGTTAGTGAACTTCCTGCTATTACTTTCTGCCACTGCCATTCCCAATAAGCTGGTGTGCCCTATATTGATCAGTGCTGGACAAACCTGCGGGGTCTGAGAAGTGAAGCCAATGCTGAAGTGTCTTAAACTTACATTCTTTCCAACAGCCAACAGGGGGCGACTCCTCTTGTTGCTAAAAGAAGTATGATTCTATAGAAGTCTATGAGAAAATGAGCTTACTTCTCACTTGATTTATTACCTCAGTAAACATTGTAAACATGAGTTTATGGTCTCAATCGCTAGTTTCAAGTCTTCTTCAATACAGCATGATGTTCATTTAGTAAATTATGGTCCCAATTAGAGTCAAACAGACCATAAAAGCAGGGGATGCTTTAGGGCGTGGCTACCTTGTGATTGACAGGCTGCTACCATGGTGTTTTCTGGTCTGGGAGTTGTCTGTGTTTTCGTTTTACAGCTTTAACCCTTTCACAGTGTGTTTTCAGTTCATGACAGTTAATCATAACCTTTTTGGCCTCCTAAAAATGTCTTATTTAGCTCCACCCTCTCGTGTCACTCCCGGTTGCAAAAAAACCCAATATGGCGATGGCCGAAATTCTGAATTCAAGGATTCAAAACGGCAGTCTACAAACCAATGGGTGACGGTCACGGTGACTATGTCCACTTCTTATAAACACTCTATGGTATTGATGAATGCATGGCGCTGTCCGTGGTGCAGAAGTAGCAGACGGATTTGTAATTGCAACCCGCCCTTCATCCCGGGAGGTTCGAAATGAACGAAGGAATCCGTCCCGTCCCCCCCTGTTAAAAATTAACAAATCGCCTACTGGTTGTGAGTTTGAGCCTCTTACCACTGCCTTGTTAAAATTTCATGTATATGAGCTAATCACAACCCCTCTAGTCTGACCACTCGCTAACCACATTAACTCATAGCTTTGTCAAGAGAGATGGAATCTCCATATTTTCAAATTTTTCAAATTTGGAGCTGAAACAATCCATAACACAAAAACAATATTTTGTCTTAGAGATCCACAAATATGTGTGAGGGGGAAGCTTAGTGACATCAGTAAAGCCTTGTGACCGACGGAAACCGAGCTGCGTTACCCGTTGTCCCACTATTGTTCAACAGGTTTCAGTCCGTTCAGTATAGTACGAGGCCTGGAAGTTATTTAAGGAGAGACTTACGTTGTAGAATGGGCATTTCTCCCGGTCCAGCATACCAGTGATGCGTACAAACCCTGTGTCAGCGTCCACCCTGAAGAGGTTGAAGGGTGGCCTGTCAGCTCCTGCTCCAGTGAGATGATACTCCACCTTTTGATCTTTGTCTTTATCAGAGCGAATCTGGCAACGAAACACAGGCACAGACAGGAAAGTGGTATCAGTCTTTCCACTAGCTGGAACGCGACGTCTTGACTAACATTGAGTTGGAACATTGCCTGACATAAATTACATTCAGGAACAGGTTATGAGACAATGGAGCCCCTAGAGCACACGCTGTATGTAAAAGGCCCTCCTGGTCTCCAGCGGCGTACCATCCCCTCAAGACTGTACATGATTCAACACTACTTCAACTATTAATAGTGATATCCATATAAAAGTTAACAATCACCCCAATCTTCAAGAGTTATTATTAATTATAAATACATTTTGTATCGCTGTGTGTTTATTTTATGAAGTCTTTCCAGGTGTGTGTAGTAACCGTTTAATAAAAAACAGACAACACCCCTTTGTCGTAAAGTCACTGTGCCTCTCATGTCTTATTTTTTTATTGGTTTGGCACTTTCACCCCGAGTTGATGTCAGCCTTTAATCCCGGGCCAAATTCTCTGTAGTAGGTACAGCTGAGGATTGGAACTGACTGAAAACAATAAGTGGAAACCAGTTCTTTGTTTACCAGTTTACGTGATACATTATTAACCCAATTATATGCTAATTGTGGGAAATATGATTTTTATGAGGAAAAGCCAAATGACCTTGGCGATGAATTCCTTCCCACTGTAGTCGGTGTTCTCCCACAGCCTGGCAGGAGGAAGGATCCACTCTCTCTTCTGCCTTCTCAGTGTCTTTGGCCTCTTCGCTGCTGCCTCGGCGCTGAGCATCTGAAAGCAAACAGCACACGTACACTTGACTCGGCCTTAAATGGAGACTCTAGTGAGCAGTACAGCGTGCAGCGCTGTGTGGTATGCGTAGTCTACGTGCACTTTAGAGGCATTTTTCATACTGAAATGAAGGGAAACTAGTAGCTTACTGAAAGACAGAAAAAAATACGGTTTCCATGTAAATACACCATTACTGAATTAGAGTTTCCCTGGCTGTGGTGTAACTGATCAACTATAGAGGAAAGATGAGAATGAACAAGTGTGTGGAGGTATGTAAAAATATATATTGACTGTACTTAGAATACTAACGCTTCGTCCACACTGGGAACATCAGGAGCGCATGGCGGCTGCATGATTGATGCGTCGGGTGTTTCATAATGGCCATTTCATTTCATTATAAATGTCATTTATATTTATTTTAGACAGAGAAAGGTTAAGAAACGTGTGGTAATTTGTAAATAATAGTAATAATCCACAATTAAAACGCCATACTATATTCATCCATGGAGCTCTCCAAGTCACTGCATGTTCTACAACACTGTCCGGCACATATTTCAGAATAAATGCCTCGTGTTAACAAATGAAGGAATTCTGTCCACAGAAAAAAAAAGCTTGAGGGCTTTTATTTTGAAATGAAAGCAGGGTTGATTTAAAAATAAATCTTTACTTTTTTTCATCTCGATAACATTTTCTACAGATAGAGACATTGAAACAGTAGCAATGTTGCTGATATGATGTCATTATACAGTCAATAGATCACTTTCACTGTCTGTTGTTGCTGTGAACCGCGCGGCTTGCATCAAAAATAGGCGAGACCTCAAATCTCGGGAAGAGACGCAGCCCCTGGCAGTGTGGCTGCTCTAACCTGTTAACACGGACGCCGAAATAAAAGAACAACAGGTAATGCAGCCGCCACACGCTCCTGACATTCCCAGTGTGGCCGAGGTCTTAAGTCATGATCATTCTATCATCACGACATCAGCGTTGGGATCGGCGATGTCGGCAACCCACGCAACCACTCTTGAAACACGGACTCTGTCTCCTTTACTTTGTGGCCCCTGAATTAGTGTTGAAATGATTCTATGTTAGGTAGTAAAAACTTTAACAACACTCGACTGCACTTCAGTGTGTTTGACAGTACTGCTTTGGCACTCTTAAGTTATAATTAATTGTATTTAAATGCACTTGCATACAGGGCTCCTTGAAAATACAATGTTTACTCAAATTGTTCTTCCAGGTATATTTACATATGTAAAGTATATTAAACTAATATTTATTGTATATTAAACCAAATGCTCTCAGCTGATAGAAGTGTATGTATACACAATGTACATGTTAATGATTAATTGATTAAAGTTGTGGTTAAATATCAGGACTTACAACCTAATGGTGTCTCAAAATAACACAGATGGTCGTGTAAAGTTGTGCTAATTATAATTAAAATATTAGTGGGTCCAAAATAGCACACTGACTGATCGTGAGTGTACATGGAAGTATAGTTTCTAAAATAAAGTCTTGTCTTGTGTGATATTGCTGAAGAAGAGGTGAGCGAGGCGTGTTCCAGCACTCAATGTGAATAATGTTTGGCATTCAGCACCTGTTTACACCGGGTGAGGATAAAACTAAGTTCCTGTGCCAGCACGGTGAACGAGTTGGGAGCAGCTACAGCACTTGGAGCATGTAGTTTGGTAGCAGTTAAATGGTCCATTAGATTAGCTACTTTCATTTAACACTGCATGGGCGAGGTGATATAGTTGGTAGTGTGTCTGACTAGTGCATTACCACCTGTGACACCAAGTGAAGTTATATATATATATATATATATATATATATATATATATATATACACACCTTTATTAGCTCGAGACTTGATTATTGTAATGCTCTGTATGTTGGTCTCAACCAGTCTTCCCTCGCGCACCTCCAACTTGTGAAAAATGCTGCTGCTCGCTTTTTAACTTCCAGACGTGAACGCATCACCTCCGTACTTTACTCACTCTATTGGCTTCCAATTCACTTTAGAATCGATTTTAAGCTCTTGATGTTTGTTTTTAAAGCCATTGACGGCCTTGCCCCACCTTATTTGTCCGAGATTTCTTTTAATATTTATATATACTTTATTTTTTCCCCTTTTTTTTCCGAGGTTGTTTTCGTATATGCAATTTACAGTTCGTAATTACAATAGTTTATAAATCATATTTTAAGTAATTGAGCTTAGAGACGAACACAATAAGTACATTAGGGAAACATCAGCATTCAAATTGAAATAAAATTTTAAAAAAATAAAATAAAAAAAGAATAGAATAATATAAAAAAAAATATATATAATAATACAAAGAGAAAAAAAAAAAAAATAATAATAATAATAATTTGTCCGAGATTTTAACTCTCCGCGAGCCTAACGGGGCTTTGCGGTCATCTGGTCAACTTTGTTTTAGAAGTCCCGAGGTCGAGGTATAAGCTGTGGGGTGATCATGCTTTTGCTGCCGCTGCTCCTAATTATGGAACAAGTTACCACAGCAAAACATATATCAACTTCTCAGTGGGAATCCAAGTGTGCCAGAAAACAGCAAAGGCAACATGCTTCGAAAGTCACCGGACGTTCCGGTCATCAGCTTGTTCACACGTGAAGACGCCATTTATTAAATTAATAAAACAAAGACATGAATGTTACTGATTAAACTGTCTAATGCTGTTTTCAATCACATGCCATCAGCAATCATACATAACACAACTGAAGCCAAAATAATAACACAACTAAAACTAATTATCTCCATCTAAACCTATTTTTTGGGGGTTTGTTTGTTTGTTTTAATTGAATTGAATTACATTTTTGTATATTGTGTAAGGCTTATATAAAAGGCAGGGAGGGCTACTTTTGTATCTCAATCTGTGGAGTGAAACTATGGAACAGTTTAAATGTGGAGCTAGAGCAATGTCCAAACTTAAACCAGTTTAAAATAAGGATGATATTCTCAAGGTACAGGGATGAAGAGGGGATTTGACAATCATAAGGTGTTTAGAGGAGTTACTGTTTATTTATTCATTTGGTTACTTAATATTTATTCTCTCTTAGTCTATGTTCCGGGGCGCCGGTTAGCTCACCGGGTAGAGCGGGTGCCCCATGTATCAAATAGGCGAGTCTTTGCTGCAGCGGCCCAGGGTTCAAATCTGGCCTGTGGCCCTTTCTGCATTGTCATCCCCTCTCTCTCCACATTTCACCACTATCACTATCTCTCTCAATAAAAGCCCCAAAAAATTATCTTTAAGTATATCTTCCTATTTTTTCTGTAAAGAATAATGCAAATTTGTAGATATTTGATTTTGGGTATATATATATTGTATTACATGTGCGTATTGTATATTATAATAATAATATGCGCATAAACAACTAGTCAAAATGATTAAGATAAATATATAAGTAATTAATTGGTATTCTGGATTGATAATGAATTTAAATTTTGATAAGGATAATTATATCAGTAATTAATTTATATTTCTGTATGACAGAGATAAAAGGTAATAATTATTATATTAAGACAAGTTTGGGAAAATGAATTAGAGTATATGTATAGCTCAATAAGGAAGCTGGTAAATTATTAATGAATGACTTATGGAGAAGGGCTGGGATTAAACAAGTTTGTACTTCTTTTCGCTCCTTTTCGAATATGTAAACCAAGGCATCAATTTCTTTTACTTATGCTTTTCATTGTATGTAAATACTACTTTTTTTCTGGCTGTCCACTTGTTTGCATGATCATTCTATTTTTATTATTTTAAATCAAAGTAATTACGAGTTTGGATGTGCGTGTAAAGTTTCATGAGTTTTTGTGCATCCTAAAGTCTTCAAACATATGTTCGTAAATTTTAAAATCACGCAGGAAATCCAAGTTGGCTGACTTCCTGTTTGCCGAAAAAATCTCAAAAATATTTAACACGAACTTCAAGACGTATGCAATTACATACTTGAATTTCGTGAAGATCAAAGAAACTTTCCCTGAAAAACTGCCTACATTAGGGGGCGCTATCTCGGCCGCTGGCGACACCCGAGCCCAATCAATACAGAACTTTGAATTTCCCACCAGTTCTGATGCATATTCCACTTTTGGTGAGTTTTTGGGGATGGAAAAGGTCCCAAAAACACGATATTCCAGCGGAAAAATAATAATAATACTTAGAAAAACAATAGGTTTCCTTGCACTTTCGTGCCAAGACACCGTTGGGGTCCTGGCACTTTCGTGTTCGGGCCCTAATTACATTCTGTGATGTAATAATACTTTCTACAGGCTTTATCCTTACATCACTGAACAGTATTTTGTACCACGAATGCCCTTTGAGGCAACTTAAATGTATAAATGGACTTGACTTGGCTTGACTATACATAGTATACCTCAACACAAATACAGTAGATAGTAAACTTTGATGAGTTTACATCCCAAGCAGCTTTTATAGACAGACAGACCAGCTTTCCAGCACATTATTGTTCAGGCACGTCTCCATTTTATGACTTATATACAGCTGCAGCTGCAACATAAAACACGCCGGCGTTAGCAGCTTATCTCTCATCTCTGACTGCTGCACGTTGTAGTTACAGCAGAGACACATCATCATCACCGTGCTTTACATTACACCTACGGTTTCTGCTCACCCATGCATTATTTAGTGATGCAGCAGCTTTATTTACATTATTAGTATTTGGGTGCTGGAACTGCAAATATTTTCTGACGTGCATGATGGCTTTGAAAAACAATTAAAGTAAAGCAATCGTGTGTCATATCTACTTAAGGGTGCTTCATCAGTAATTGCATTTAAAAATAATAATAATAATAATAAAGTGCAAATTAGTCCACTTGAAGAGTTAATCACTCTCCTGTGACAACAGGTCCCATCATGGCCTGCAGCATGTCCCGGCGTGTCAAGGTGAAAGTTATAAGCAGCTTCGGGGCGAATACTCACCAAGGCCAGCACTAACGGAAGCAGTAGGCACACTTCTGCGAAAGAGAGCCGAGCCATGAGTGAAGGGATACCGCGGCTTCTTACGCCAACCTGTCCTCTCTATGTGTGGTAGAAAAAAAACCACGGAGGACTTGAGGTCCACACAGAACAAACTGTACTACCTGCTAAAGACACACCTATATCATCTTCATCCCCCTCCCTCCACCTACAACCAGTCCTGCATGTGCAGCCCCTCTCCTCCTTTTCCTCCTCCTCCTCGTCCTCCTCCCTCCCCTCGCCTCATGTACGCTATTATAACTTCAACTGTCACATGCATGCGTGTTTCTCAAAGGTGTGTTTTGCTCACTGCTATATGCTTTGAGAGGTTACAGTAAAGCCTCGAGGCTGAATACTAGATTATGCTGACAGGGACAGACAGGTAGAACACGCCGTAAAAACATTCAGTCAGGACAAAATGTACCATAAGTACAACTCTTTTCTGTTAATATATATTTGACCCTTTTGCAATGACAGTTGGTTTGCTGACAGAGGTAACAGCGTTAACCTGGGGGAGGGGGGGTCCTCATGCTCTATTAAAACACACAGAGGGAGAGACACTTCATTCTCTGCTCAGGTAGACGTTACTCCTCCAAGTCCTTACTAGGGGTGGAACGGTTCGTGTATTTGATCTGAACCGTTCGATACAGGACGTTCTGTTCGGTCCCAACATCCTTTCGGTACGCCGTTACCCAAACAGCTGTTTAGGTCTACTACTCGAATGCGTGGAACAGAAACTCTGGAGCGTGAGTTTTACCCAGAAAGTTTTGGCAGCGCACCAGGAATGGTAGCAGCACCGTAGCAGCGCTGTAGCAGCGCAATAGTTCATGATAGTCAGGCTAAACTGACAACGATTTGTGTCAAACTGTGCGCCGACACAGTTCAACTGAAGTCGGGTTTATATGTGGACACTTGAAACATTTAATTACGACGGCATCCCCCGAATGTGTAGATTAGCAGAGCGAAACTAAAGCAGACTGGACAGAGAATCCGCATATGTGACACACCGGGCTTTCCACTAACTACAGTGTAAAGCCATCCGCAGCAACAGTAAACGCTCAGAGAAAGTGACTGTGGTGACGTAGTTTAAAGAGTGAAAGAGACACACCGGGCGGGTGGGTCAAGCAAACACAAGGCTCTCATGCAGGAGACCGCTGTTAGTGTCCTGTGCGTCACGTTACAATCAGCTCTTCGCGTTCACAACATTCAGTGTTATTTTTTCTGTACAAAAGTAGTATTTTTACGCCCAACCAAGTTGTCTTTTCCTAACTATAGTGGCTTTATTGCCTGAACCTAAGCAAGTGTTTTTGATTAATTCACAACGTTAAGCATGTGTTTACTGGGACCAAAACGTGACGCCGAGGGGTCTTACAAAGCGTCAGCATGTGATGAGTTGGGATGAGAACGTGTTGGGTTTGCAGGTACATACAATGCCAACATTGGGTTGGCCACTCATCATGTCATCATACTTTTTTTTTAATTTTGTGTCATGTGTAACCGTTTATTGTTATTAATTAATTCAAAATTGTCACTCTTATTGGAGCCTGTACATATATTAAGTCAGTCTATGATGCCCAAGTACATAGCACGGGTAGGTGGCTTCATAACAAGTTCACTTTCACAATCCATATCAAAGTATAATTTGTTAAGAAAAGTACTACACAAATGAAGTTAATGAAAGTAATCACTGATAAATTAAGATCTGTAAGAAGAGATGTTATTTATCCCCAATTCTCACCAGGAAATCTTATCATACACACACATGCTCCACATCAGATCTTGATGAACAGATATTCAAGTTGAAGTTCTTTACTGATGCACGTCGTATAATTTACAGCAGTCAGGGTACCGTTGGCTATAATATGGAGGTCTGTGAGACCCTCCAAGGATATCCCTCCCCAGACCATCACTGACCCACCGCCAAACCTGTCATGCTGGATGATGTTACAGGCAGCATAACGTTCACCACGGCGTCTTTCACACCTGTCACTTGTGCTCAGTGTGAACCTGCTCTCATCTGTGAAGAGAACCAATGGCGGGCCTGCCAGTTCTGGTTTTCTCTGGCGAATGCCAATGCAACTGCACGGTGCTGGGCTTTGAGCACTGTGAGATCCCGCCAGAGGACGTCGGGCCCTCACCTCATGGAGTCTGTTTCTGACAGTTTGGTCAGAAACATGCACACCGGTAGCCTGCTGGAGGTCATTTTGTAGGGCTCTGGCAGTGCTCCTCCTGTTCCTCCTTGCACAAAGGAGCAGATACCGGTCCTGCTGCTGGGTCCGGCCCTCCTCGTGTAACGGCTGGTCTACTGGTATCTCCTCCGTGCTCTTGAGACTGTGCTGGGAGACGCAGCAAAACCTTCTTGCAACCGCAAGTATGGATGTGCCATTCTGCAGGTACCGCCTTATGTGTCAAATAGTGACGAAGACACTAGCAGAACACAAAACTAGAGAAGAATCATCCAGGAAGGATGAGGACAGAGCAGCTGTCTGTAGCCACCACATGTAAAACCATTCCCTTTTTGGACGTTGTCTTGCTGTTGCTTCTCCATTGCACCTGTCGTCACTTTCATTTGCACAAAGCAGGTGAAAGTGATTCACAATCACTTGTGCTTCATAAATGGACAGATTGATATCCCTGAAGTTCAACTGACTTGGTGTTATACTGTGATGATTACTGATTACTGTGATGATTACTGACTGACTGTGTTCCCTTAATTTTTTTGAGCAGTGTATTTTATGTCTCATGACAGCATGGATGATCAGCTTGATCTGGGCCATTTGAATGCATTAACCATCAGCTGATTTGACTCAAACATTTTTAGTAATGAAATAAAATGACCTTCCTTCATGATAATGAGTTAAAGCTGCAGTAGGCAAGATTGGAGCAAATATGATTAAAAAAAGTTATTTCTAAAAAATGGTCCCTATATCGTGACAGTAGTACATGAGACAGGTAACCTGAAAAAAATCATGTGCCTCTATGTCTTCCGGTGTCCTCCGGTGCTCCTAACGGCATCATGCCAAAAATATACTGTCTACTGCCACTTTAATCTTGAACAGCATGAAAAAAAAGTTTGAATCATGTCGGTTTAGGGCTTCCGTACATTGATGCTTTTCATTGAAATTCAGTACACTTTGTAACAGACGGTTCCTCAAGGCAACTTTTCAAAGTGTTGAATGATTGAATGTCATAATTATTAGGGTTATAGCCCCGAAGGGGCATAACCCTATTGAGTTTGTGCCGGTTTGTTCTTTTTATTTGTTGTCTTATGCCGCGGCTCAATTTGCCGTGAGCTGGAATGAGCGAGAAACATGAAATTTCGCAGAATAACTGGAAATGATGTGCATGAGCTTCTCAAGCAATATGAGCGCAATCGACCACATGGTGGCGCTGTAATTAACGCCCAAACACGCGATTTTGGAAAGGCCACGCCCCTCGCACCGTAAGTCTGATTGACTTGAAACTCGACACACATGTCCAGCTCCGTGTGCTCTACAAAAAAGCTGCTCAGACCACTAAAGTCCGCCTAACTAGATTTTCCGCCATATTGGATTTTTTGAAAAACACATTTTTGACATCTCCTCCTAAACCGTTGGTCCGATTGCTACCAAATTTTCTGTGGATCATTATTGGACTAATGTCATCTATTATCTATCTGTTATCTAAATTGCATAAAGCGTGTTGATACCTCATTGCGTTATGAATCTGTTGACCAACAAACTTTACAATTGGAAGGGCTTAGCAGGAAATTGGCCATAATTCATTGACCATTAGTCCAATCATCATAAATCTTGGTAGATATCTTCAATACGTGTTTGGGAATAGGCGTACCAAAGCATTTTCCGCTTGACCCATAGGGGGCGCCACAAATATCAGAAACTTGTATCGCAAGATCCGGTGGACAGAATTTTATCAAATTTGGTGCACATACTCTGGGGGCAAGTATTAACACAGATGTGAAGTGTCATATTGATCGGTGCATGTGGGCGTGGCCTATTTAGCATTTTATGCTAAATTATGCCTTTGCTCAATTTGCTGTGAGTTGGAACGAGCTAGAGACATGAGACTTGGTACCATAACTGTACATGATGTCATAATGCTTCACATAAAATATGAAAACAATTGGCCACATGGTGGCGCTATAAAATTTTTCAAGGCCAGCCCCCTCACACCATAAGTCCTATCAATTTGAAATTTGACAGACATGTGCTGCTGATGGTGCTCTACAAAAAAGTCTCTTGGACCACGAAAGTCCACCGACTAAATTTTCCGCCATGTTGAATTCTTTGAAAAACACAATTTTTGACATCTCCTCCTAAACCGTAGGTCTGATTGATGGCATATTTTCTGCGAATCATTATTGGACCAGGCTCATCAAAGGTTGCATAAAGCTTGTTGATATGTTATTGTGTTGTGAAGATATTGACCAATTAATTTTTAAGGGGCGGGCTCAGCACATCAATAGACCTAACTTCACAAGCCTTTGGCCCATCATCTCCAAACTTGCAGCATATGTTCACAAGAGTAGCTGAAACATCCGCTGAAAGTTTCATTGAAATCGGCCACATGGTGGCGCTGTAATTAACGCCCAAACATGCGATATTGGAAAGGCCACGCCCCTCAAACCGTAAGTCCGATTGACTTGAAATGTGACACATATGTGCAACTCCGTGTGATCTACAATAAAGCCTCTTGGACCTCCAAAGTGCACCTGGAAATATTTTCCGCCATATTGGATTTTTTGAAAAACACATTTTTGACATCTCCTCCTAAGCCGTTGGTCTGATTGCTACCAAATTTTCAATGGATCATTATTGGACTAATGTCATCTAAAGTTGCATAAAGCGTGTTGATACCTCATTGCGTTATGAATCTGTTGAACAATGAACTTTAAGAGGGCAGGGCTCAGCACATCAGTAGACCTAACTTCACAAGCCTTTGGCCCATCGTCTCCAAACTTGCAGCATATGTTCACAAGAGTAGCTGAAACATCCGCTGGAAGTTTCATTTAAATCGGCCACTAGGGGGGCGCTTTGAGCGATAAAGGCTATAACCCGCGAAATGCCGCTTGCGGCTTTAATTGTTAATGTTATCAAAAGAAAATAACTCTGGAACCTTCATATTATAAGTGGAGATAATGCAGCTCTCAACATGTCTTCAACAGTCCTGGAGTTCTAATTTAACTCTTTAATATCTGAAATACTATTAAATCCAAACATGTTGTTTTAGCATCAAAAGTGTTCTAGCAAACTTCAGACTGCCTCACATTCTTCTCTCCTTCCGTCTTCACCTGCATCATAGCTGAAAAACAATTGAAACACCTCCGACCCATTACAGGACTGGTTCTTCTGAAAAAATGGCTTTGACAAAGAATTCCTCTTTTATGTTCTTGTAGCAGCAACATTCATAACATGTGCAGTATGTCATGTTTACAGCAGCTAATTCCCAGTCTTTATCTGCCCAACAGGTGAATCCTCACCTGCTCACTGTCTGTACTGTTTACACACCATAATATGCACATACAGTACAGAGTGCAGGAATTCACACAGAAAACTTGATTTCATTATAACAAATAAAATGCATTCAGTATTAATAGTCTTAAACCCCCACACTGTACATTGAAACAAACACTATGTAACATTATGTTGTCCCGCCAGATGAAATGACATCTGGAATGTGCTCCAAGCTGCTACTCCTCTGTGATTTATTTCCTTGGGGACATTCTTATGAATAATACAAATCATTATGACTGACAGCTTTATGAGAAACTGACTGGCACTAAGCACTGGTTACACCTGTCACCTGTAGTCACCTGTAGACCAGGTGAGCTGAGTTGAGAGATAGTCAAGACCAAAGCTCAGATCCTCAAAGGGGGATTGATAAGTCATCTTATAAACCGATATATGTCCAGACAGTATTCACCATTTAGCAGAGATAGAACAGAACTGTCAACAACAAGAGACAACTGTTTTCTGCTGTGTTCGTGTACATACACTGTGGGTGTGGTCCATAGTGACTGACTCAGCAATTAAAAAAAAATTGTGATCTTTCTCAACACAGGTTGTAGGCGTCAGGGGACACTTCGACATGTGGACTGGAAGAGCCGGGGATCGAACCGCCGACCTTCCGATTTGGGGGCCACCCGCTCTACCTCTGAGCCCCGGCCGTACTAGAATATTATACTCAAGTAAAAGTACTTTATTGACATTTTAATTTGACAGAAAATAAAGTTAATTTACATTTTTAAAGAAATGTTAATGTAAAAAATATATGTCCCATTATAACCAGTCCACTCAGCCTCTCTGTCCCACTATAACCAGTCCACTCAGCCCCTCTGTCCCACTATAACCAGTCCACTCAGCCTCTCTGTCCCATTATAACCAGTCCACTCAGCCTCTCTGTCCCACTATAACCAGTCCACTCAGTCTCTCTGTCCCACTATAACCAGCCCACTCAGCCTCTCTGTCCCACTATAACCAGTCCACTCAGCCCCTCTGTCCCACTATAACCAGTCCACTCAGCTCTCTTGCATAGAATCCTATATGCAACACTGCACTTGGCATTAAGGAGTTTCCCTGTCATCTGTCAGACCTAGATGACATCCAGAAAGGTTATTTCTTACCCACACAATAGAGCTCTTGTCTCATTACGATCCACTGCTGAATGAGCACTCACAAAAAAATCCGGGACAAATAAAAGGAACACATTATCTGAGCTCTGACATTCAAAAATGATTTAATTGAATTACGTGGCAGAAAGAATTCTAAAGGAAAGGGAGGATGCTATTTATTGTTCAGTCATCTGTGATGCTATGCAAGACATTTCCCACACTGAGCAGAACGGTGTGAGTTCGAACAAAGAAACAGATGACTGGGAGATCACTGAACGCTTTCTTGAATTCAAGGACTTCAAGGAATTCAAGGAAATGCGACAGCAGAGATGCCTGAAAATGTGCTTCACGGAGCCAGGGTTAGACGTCGGAGATTGGAGAGGGCAGGGATATGACAACGGGGTAAACCAGTTAGGGAAAGTCAAGCGAGTTATAGCCCAGATATTAAAGAAATATCACCTGGCTACATGTTCACCTCGTGCCTCCCGCACCTTAAAGGTCCCATATCGTGCTCATTTTCAGGTTCATACTTGTATTTTGTGTTTCTACTAGAACATGTTTGCATGCTGTAATGTTAAAAAAACAACTTTATTTTCCTCATACTGTCTGCCTGAATATACCTGTATTCACCCTCTGTCTGAAACGCTCCGTTTTAGTGCATTTCAATGGAATGCAACGGAATTGCGTTGCTAGGCAACGGCTCGAGTCCATATTTACATCCTGTCAGCTGATGTAGTTCACATACACTGCAACCAGAAATAAACTGGGACACATTTAGAATGTTTACGTTTAAAACTGTGTAATGGTCTAAATATTGTAGATTTGTGACATCACAAATGGACAGTAATCCTGACGGCTTGTTTCAAACACACAGTTTCTGAATACGGGCTGTGCATATTTCTCCGTATATTGGACGTTTCGATACTTTCACAGTATTTATATAGCACTTAAACCTGCTTTATACTGTAACAGACATGACAAGCTCACTTTTTACAATATGGGTCCTTTAGATCTTGTAGGTGTGTGCATGCTGCAGAGTCAGGCCCAGAGCTTATGGTTGTGGCTCCCAACACCCTGCTCCGGAAGGTTGGAGATCTGCATCTGGATGTCGATGGCTGCTCTTTTTCACAATCCCCAGAAGTCTGCAACCTGGGTGTCACCCTGGACCCGACTCTCTCATTCCAGTCTCACATCAAGTCCATAACCAAATCCGCTTTCTTCCACCTAACAAACATCTCTCTTGACTCCGGCAATCACTCTCTGACTCCGTGGCAGAAACCCTCATCCACGCCTTCGTCACCTCCCGTTTGGACTACTGCAATGGAGTTCTGTCCGGGGTTCCCAGCGAAGCCCTGGACAAACTCCAGTATGTGTAGAACTCAGCTGCCAGGGTTCTCACTCACAACCAAGCCCTGGCAGCACATCACTCTCACCCTCATCCACCTCCATTAGGCTCCCGGTCAAGTCCCGCAACACCTACAAAATCCTCCTCCTAACCTACAAATCCCTCAATGCCCTAGCTCCTCCACCATCTGACCTCCTCCACCCCTACACACAGTCCCGGAACCTGAGATCCTCAGGCACGGGTCAGCTCTCCATCCCCGTTACACAAACCTGTGAACTTTTGGGGACAGAGCTTTCATCGTAACAGCACCCCTGTTACTGTAACTGTAAACTCCTTAAAACCCACCTCTTCAACAAGGCCTATATGTCCTCTAGCTACTGTTATGTTCCGTTTGTTGTGTCTATTTATGTCTATGTTAAAGGCCCCATATTGTAAAAAGTGAGATTTTCACGTCTTTTATATTATAAAGCAGGTTTAAGTGCTATATAAATACTGTGAAAGTATCAAAACACTCAATCCATGGAGAAATTAAATGAAATACACACAGCTCGCAATCAGAAACTGTGCGTTTGAAACAAGCCGTCAGGATTTCTGTCCATTTATGACGTCACAAATCTACAATATTTAGACCATTTCACAGTTTTAAACGTAAACATTCTAAATGTGTCCCAGTTTATTTCCTGTTGCAGTGTACTGTATGTGAATAACATCAGCTGACAGGATGTAAACATGGACCCAAACTGTTTCCTAGCAACGCAATTCCATTGAAATATGCTAAAACGGAGCGTTTCAGACAGAGCATGAATACAGGTATATTCAGACAGACAGTATGGGAAAAAATAATGTGTTATTTGAACATTAAAGCATGAACATGTTCTAGTAGAAACCCAAAATACAAGTATGAACCTGAAAATGAGCACGATATGGGACCTTTAAGCGTCCTTGGGATTTTTGAAAGGCGCTATATAAATCCAAGTTATTATTATTATTATTATTTTGTTTTGGCTGCATCAATTGCCTTTACACACTGTTAGCAGCAGCCCAGAGCGCCGGACCGTCTACAAAGAGAGAACAGGTTGCTCTTTGCATCGCCGCTCCGATACCCGCTGGAGTGTGAGGATTGATGCTGTTAAACCTGTAGCTAAACACCTACCTTGTGGCTGTTTAGCTGTAAAATTTAAGTTTGTGACCCGGCAGCCATGTTGAAAAGAAGTCGAGCCAAAACCAAGTACCGCCCACCCATCGGAGCAAACTTTCTCATTTTACAGCTAAACAGATAACTCAAACGTGTCTGAAAACATCTGAGGAGAGAAATAGGCATTACAGTAAAAAATCTTGGTTCTTGGGGAGTGAGTTCCAGAGGGAGGGGGCAGCTATGGCGAATGCTCTGTCGCCCCCAGGTTCAGTGCTTGGTTCTGAGTTGCTGGGGACAGGAGGTTGGCATCAGAGGAGCGAAAGGAAGCGGGAAGGAGTGCGGTGGTGGAGCAGGTCGGTGAGGTATAGGAGGGGGGCCTGGTTGTGGAGGGCTTTGTGAGGAGTGAGGAGAAGGAGTTTGAACTGGATCCGTTGTTGGACAGGGAGCCAGAGGAGGTTCGGGAGTACGGGGGTGATGTGGTCACAGGAATGGGAATGGGCGAGCAGACGGACATCAGAGTTCTCGATGTACTGGAATTTATTGAGGACTTTGGATGATGAGCCGTAAAGAATGCTGTTGCAGTAGTCGATTCTGGATGCGATGAAGGCTCGGATCAGAGTTTCGACAGCAGAGAAGGAGAGTGATGGGCGGAGACGAGCAAAGTTTTTAAGGTGGAAAAAGGCAGTCCTGGGGCCTCAGGTAGAAACGGCGTGCACGTACTAAAATGTTGCGTTCGCTGTGTTTCACGCACACGCCGGGATGTATAAAAATCAAGGGGGGGAGCAAAGTGAATTTCAAACTGGTGAGTAAAAATGTTTATACCAACTACAGAGAACTATCATGAACTTTCAAAACCAGAAATGAATATTGATTGCCTAATGCTTAGAAAAAGAGCGTCAACTGGGGTGGCAAGACCTTTTTGGAGCCACCACAGGATGCACATCTTTGACATTGTTTGAAGGAACTTCAGTGGAAACCACTTCTAGTGATCACAGATGATTATTATAACCACAATTTTGTTGTCGTGCTGCATTTGTCAAGCAGGTTACCATCTAATTGACATTTGTATATTTAATACATGAATACAAAGTAAAGAAACGGACAGCTTCACTACTGGCTCACTGCCTTTTCCCACAGTGAGACATTGTCATTTTTGGCTGGCTCTGCAGCATGAGGCGTGCATGCAGATGAACAGTGCCTCTTTGCCGAGGCCCCTCGCTCGCTCACCTGGTTGCGGCATGGAGGGAGACGGGCGCCGGTCTGCATGAGCTGCAGCCATTTATGTGCCGAGGACACAGTCGGCAGAGTTTCACTTTCGTGGCATTACGCCACCTTCAACTACAGGTGCTCTCCCCAGGCAGATTCATCATACATTCAGAGAAATTCCTTTCCCCGTCATGATACTGTCTCAATGTGCCTCAGGTATCCACCCAGAAAGCAGACGGCCCGCGAGGCAAAGTATCAAGGGAGTAAAGAAGAAACCAAACAAAAAGCCTAATGTAGTTTTAAGATGTTTTCCTTTATGTTTTCATGTATGAGAAGAGCCCAAATGAACACTGCAGGCTACGACGGAGTATTAGGGCCACATTGAGGGAAAAAATAATCTGAGATTTCGAGAATAAAGAAATAACGTTTCGAGAATAAAGTCATAATTTTACGAGAAAAAAAGTAATTTCCTCCTCCACTAAAGAGACAGTTTCCTCCAGCAGGTCCGTGTGGTTCTTTCTTCAGAATAAAACGTAGTTTCTTGCAACAATCTTTTCAAGGTCCTGATACTGATGATGATGTGCTGCTGATGAGCCAAAAGATGAAGTATTTTGTTATTTGTGAAACCTGAACTAAAATAGAACTTCACAAGATGCTCCACGTTCCTCATTTTCACACTATTTCCCCTCTAAAATAACATGGAAAATTATTACCTTAAAATATTACGACTTTTTTTTCTCGTAAACCTATGACTTTATTCTCGTAATTGTCACGGCTCTGGCCTTGACTCCAGTAGTTTTCCGGTGTTCTGCTTCCCCTGGGTCTCCCCCTCCCCTGCCTGTCTGTGTGGATGTGGCAGGGGCGTGGCTTCCTCATCAGGCACCTGGTCTCACACTCCACTCTGCACTCTGCACCTGTCAACAATCACCTAATCAACCCACAGTACAAAAACACCAGCTTTCCTGCCAGTCCTCGCCAGATTGTTCTGCCTACCAGTTGGTATTCTCTCGGCCGCTCTGTATTATAATTACCAGAGTAATTCTTGTGTTTCCTAGTGCTTCTCATATTTAACATTGTGTTCTCCTGTCTTCTGGATTCCAGTGCCAGCCTCCCATCGAGCCATCCTCACGCCGCCGCAGCTCATTCCTCCAGCTACTCCACCCTGCTCAACAGCCTGCCTGTCCCCTGCCTTCTCCAGCGCCCTCACCACCTTTATTATAATAAATCCACCTGACTTTCAACCACCATCCAGCTGTGTCTGTGTCTGCTTCTGGGTCCTAAACCAAAGCCCTCACAGAAATATTATGACTTTATTCTCAAAATCTCAGTTTTATTTTTTTTTCCCTAAATGTGGGCCTAATACTCCGTCATAGTAAGCAGACTACTGGATTACTATAAGAACATTATTTAACCAGTGTGTAGGAATGATTCTGTCTCAAGCTTTTTGATCCATATAAGCAGTTGCTGTATAACACTATAGGTAACTGGAGGCAACCGTCACTAATGCTAAGATGCTAACAGAGCTCCTCAGAGATTGAAGCTTTTATTTTTCTCATTTTGACAATCTTTGACAACACATTAGTTAAGGTTGTAAGGACTATGGCTGTTGGTAGTTGTTGTTGGTTTTGTTTAAATATGCTGAATTGCAATTTTAGGGGTTGTTGTTGTTCAGACGATTGAGCTAAGACAGTTAATATGTGCTAACATCAGTTGTCACTTGTTGCCACGGTAACTATTCCTGCGTTCTGCAGCCTGATGGAGACAGTGGAGTGTCAGCGCGGCCAGGCTCGGCAGAGACTACCAATGTCGTTCTACTAACACAAGCCGTGTTAGAAGTGGGAACCAAATGTCTTCCACGGATATAAATAAAACACTTATTTTGAACCGTCAAAATATTTTAAATTATTAATTCACAGTCATATTTTTTTAGAGGAAAAGCAATGATTTTATTCGGCACCTTTCTAAAAGCTCTGTGGATGTATTAATTTTTTGAAACATTATTCGTCTACATAAAAATATTACCAGTATAACCTTTAAAGGTCCCATATTATAAAAAAAGTGATTTTTCATGTTTTTTTATTATAAAGCAGGCTTAAGTCCTATATAAATACTGTGAAAGTATCGAAAACGCTCAATCCACAGGGAAAAACACACAGCCCGTATTCAGAAACTGAGCTTTTGAAACAAGCTGTTAGGATTTCTGCCCATTTGTGATGTCACAAATATACAATATTTAGACCCTTTACACAGATTTAAACATAACCATTCTAAATTTGTCCCAGTTTATTTCCTGTTGCAGTGTATGTGAATGACATCAGCTGACAGGAAGTACACATGGACCCAAGCTGTTGCCTAGCAACGCAATTCCGTTGCAATTCCATCAAAATGCGCTAAAACGGAGCGCATTTGTGATGTCACAAATATACAATATTTAGACCCTTTACACAGATTTAAACATAACCATTCTAAATTTGTCCCAGTTTATTTCCTGTTGCAGTGTATGTGAATGACATCAGCTGACAGGAAGTACACATGGACCCAAGCTGTTGCCTAGCAACGCAATTCCGTTGCAATTCCATCAAAATGCGCTAAAACGGAGCGCTTAAGACAGAGGGTAAATACAGGTACATTCAGGCAGACAGTTTGAGGTAAATAAAGTTTGTTTTGAACATTATAGCATGTAAACATGTTCTAGTAGAAACACAAAATACAAGTATGTACCTGAAAATGAGCATGATATGGGACCTTTAAAGAGAAACATGTTTCCAATGTGTCATATGCCCTCCATATCATGGAACACATGCTGTTTTCATCATTGTTGTGTTATATAACTATATCATGACGTCTAGTGTTTGAGTTTATTCCTGTGCTGCACACATGGCCCCCCCACCAGATTCATAATGAACAGCAGCACTGCACTGACATCCAGTGGTAGAAAAACCAGCTGGCACCCAACACCTCTCCAGACCGCAGACAGGATGAGAGGGTGAGCTCTTGAATCAGGGATAACTAACATTAAAGCTTCAGTAGGCAGTATATTTTTGGCATCATTGGGCAAAAATTCCTTAATAACCTTTCAGCAAATTGTAATTCTAGTGTTCTGAGAGATAACTAGACTTCTGCACCTCCTCATGGCTCTGTTTTCAGGCTTTAGAAAATCTAGCCCGTGACGGGAGACTTTGACCAATCACAGGTCATTTCATTGAGCGAGCGTTCCTATTGGCTGTGCTCCGGTCATGTGACCAGAACCTGGCGTTCCTTCACCAGATTTCACAATGGCGGCTGCGTCACAAACTTTCTCATTTTACAGCTAAACCGTGCACTACAAGATGATTCTGAAAACATCTGAGGAGAGAAATAGGCATTAACGTAACATAATATTGATTCATATTTGATCAGCGCTGCCTAGTTTGACCGTTTGGTCGGAGTTTGTGAGTGATTGACAGCCAGCTCTCATAGACAGCAGATGGTAAGCAGACCTCAGATCTGCTCTTACTGCTTGTTTTCCTCCGGTCTGTGAAATCTTGCAGATGCAGTTAGGAGCACCGGAGGACACTGAGGAACATGATTTTTTTTCAGGTTATCTGTTTCATGTACTATGCGATCGTTTTATAGAAATAACTTTTTTTTAATCATATTTCCTCCAATCTCGCCTACTTCAGCTTTAACAAAAACTTTTTTCAAATTCTACAGTGCACCCCTCCTTAGACGACTTGGTGGTCCCGGGTTCCCCCAGGAGCACCATATCAATACCAAACTTAGTGCGCACACCCGATTGGCACAGTCTGCTGCAGCTCAGAGCTCCTGAGCCTCAGCCTCCTGGTAACTTGGATTACAGACGCGTACCACCGACAGATCTCTGCATTCAGAGAGGTTTTGGGCTTTTACAACCATGACGTCATCAGGGAGCATGAGGCGGCATCTAAAAAAATTATAATAAAACAAACCTGGAGCTGCAGTGTTGAAGGCTGATACTATATATAGATATAAACTGCCAGATCAACTCACAAAACATGAACATCTGCAATCAGTGATCAAAAGACAACTCTAGTCCTGACCGTCCTCTTTTTGATACCTCCCATTTCTACGTGTCTCTTTATTAGGGAACAAGCTGAACGAGCTGATCTATACAAAGTTGTAAGTGAGAAAACAACAACTTCACATTTGATACGAGGCAGGCCTGTTGTGTCAGCGGGGATGGAACGATATACACTGACAACACATCACGATACAAACGTTTGACAATAAAGAACGAGCAGCTGAAAAGGGGGAATACAATGTGGACAGATTTTCTTTATTTGAATAATAAAAGAGAGAAAAGTGTCTGGTTTGGGACTACTTTTCTCTCAGCATGTCTATAAGGTGCAACGTGACACTTCAATTTAGGTGTGAGTGAGTAACTAGTGAAGCATGAGCAAAGTTTCTAAATGCTCCTTGCTCAATAGTTAAATCAGTGTACATTAACAACCTCTGTGATTTTCAGATTAAAAGTCCTGTATTTTGAAATAAATGACAGGATCTTTTTTTGTAGAAGGACTATCCAATTCAATCCAATCCAAATTTATTTATAAAGCACATTTAAAAACAAAAGTTAACCAAAGTGCTGTACAGTTAAACATAAAAACATAAAAACATAAAAACAACACAATAAAACAACTAAGACCAACTTAAAACCAACAGGACATTAAAATAGTAAAAGCGTTAAGACCAATAGGAGAGGAAAAAGGATTAAAATAGTCAACTCTCGTGCCGAGCCAAAAGCCAAGGAATAAAAGTGCGTTTTGAGGTTTGATTTAAAAACAGGCAGTGTGGGGGACATCCCAACATGTGGAGGCAGAGCGTTCCAGAGCGATCCAGAGCTTTGGAGCTGCAACTGAAAAGGCTCAGTCACCCCTGAGCTTCAACCTATAGACCTCGGGACAGTCAGAAGCAACTGCTCAGAGGATCTGAGCGTCCTTGATAGAAGATGTGGTTTTAAAAGCTCTGAGAGATAAGTCGGAGCTTGCCCATTTAACGATTTATATGTTAATAAGCCAGTGAAGAGATGCCACAATAAGGGAGATGTGCTCATGAAAAAGCTGCAGGCAGGAAAAAACAGAGGCTTGGCTAACGCCAACGTAAAGTGAATTACAATAATCGAGGCGTGTGGTGATAAAAGCGTGCATTACCTTTTCAAAATCATTAAAAGATAAAAAGGACTTCGCTCTGGATAAAAGCCGCAGTTGGAAAAAACTTGATTTCACAACTGAGTTTATTTGCTTGTCCATTTTAAAATCCTTGTCCAGTATAACCCCTAGATTCTTTACAGAAGGACAAACAACCAAAGCCACAACCAGCCATAAACCAAAGTAGGCCTACCGGACAGATTCAAATGTCAACCTGATGATGGCGCCTCATGATATCATAATTCAATCTGAGGGAAACCCACTAACATCTGTCTTTTGTCTTCAGTGGGAAGGTTACAATCGGCATTCATTTCCAGGTCAAATGACTCTAAAGCAGTCGCGGTATTTATCGGCTCCGGCTCCGATCGCCAGGGATAGAAACACGACACCTTTGCCCTTTTTCTGGTGCTATGTTATGCACGTTGCAATGAATATATACTAAATAAAATCAACGGGGATGATTTATTAACGTACCGAACATGCAGTTAATCTGCTCTCCTCAAAGCCACCAGACTCCATTGACAGATCGTTTTATCCCCGCTGATCATTGAAACACGCTTCATTCAAACTGGACAGAAACTAAATAAAACTCATTAAAAACGTCCTTGTTAGTCTTTCCACTGCTCCAACAATCAACAACTCTGGTTTGAGAGTTTCAAAGAAGAGAGACTGAATAAGTAACAGATATAAAAAAGAAGCAACACCGTAACGTTTTCACTGTTATCGAACCCTGAAAAGAAAACCCAGTCTATCGCCTATTTTTAGCAGGTTTTCCCGTGTTTAAAAAACCTGCATATACATATGCACTAATGTTGGGGGGAAATTGGTATAATGCAGGGGTCAGCAACCTGCGGCTCCGGAGCCACATGTGACTCTTTAGCTCCTCTCCAGTGGCTCCCGGTGGATTTTTAGAAATGGAAATGAATAACTGTTTTTCGTTTACATTTTAATTTTTATTTATCATTGTTGTAGGTCTAATGTACGACTGTTCGACGCAGTATTAGGGCCATGATGAGGGAAAAAAAATAAATCTGAGATTTAGAGAATAAAGTCAATATAATGAGAATAAAGTCATAGGTTTACGAGAAAAAAACGTCGTAATTTTATGAGAATAAAGTCATAATATTATAAAGTAGTAATTTTATGTGTTATTTTATTTTTTTCTCGTAAAGTTATGACTTTATTCTCGTAATATTATGACTTTTTTTCTCGTAAAGTTATGACTTTATTCTCGTAGTATTACGACTTTTCTCTCGTAATATTACGACTTTATTCTGGAAATCTCCGATTTTTTTCCCTCAATGTGGTCCTAATACTCCGTAGTACATTTGCACTTTGGCCCTCACTGCATTAGACTTATATACTATATACTTAGACTATAAACTGTGTTACCTTCATCACAATGCTCAAATGTTTGCGGCTCCAGACAGATTATTTATTTATTTTTTTTTTTTTGCCTAAAATGGCTCTTTTGATAGTAAAGGTTGCCGACCCCTGGTATTATAGCATCCATCCCTAGAGGAAAAGTCAGACGATCACCATCCTCTGTGGACCATCAATGTCTGTAATATTTCATAACAATCCATCCAATGAGACATTTTAGTTTGTACGATTGTGGTGGACTGATGGCCCAACTGTGGCATCCCTACAGCCACAGTGCATGCATGGCTAAAGAGTACCATGACTACACGGTTGACTCAGATTCTATAAAAAGGACATTATTCTGTGTCAGTACAAAAGTGAAATTTGGATTGTTACATGAGAAGGTGTTTTGTCTGGTGGTACTGTGATTTCAGAATGATTTCTAGTACATGAAGCCCGTCTCTGCCGAGGCTGCTGACCTCGTTCTCCTCTTGTCTCCTTTCTGTGTGAACACTAGCTGTCCCTCTTCGGACCCTGCTGCAAACACACCGATGTGTCCGCCCGTCAGCGTCCCTGTATGTATGTATGTGTGGCGTGACCTAGCTCCACCCTCTGCCTCTGACTTGATCCTTCGACCGCCCCTTCTGACGCCCATCGCCGTCTCTGCTGGGCCCACTCCCCAGTTCTCGTCCACCACCACTCTGTCTCTGTCTCTCGTTGTACCGAGAGTTAAAGTCCCGGCGGTGTTTCCCCCGTGCAGGATCATGCCCTGCAGGTTGCTGACGGGAGCTTCGGCCAGCAGCACTGTGCTCTGGAGCTGCGGTTGGACTATGTAGTGCATGGGCTGCATCATGGGGGTGGTGGTGTAGTAGACAGGCTGCTGCTGTAGTACAAGCATCTGACCAGGAGAGGGCAGCATGGCTGTGGTAACAGGACTAATGGGAGATGACTGAGCAACGCTGCTGGTGCCGCTGCTGGAGGCCGTTCCATTAAAGCCTGTGATACCGGTGAATGTTTGCCCGTGCATGCAGCTGGAGGCCGTTCCATTAAAGCCTGTGACACCGGTGAATGTTTGCCCATACACGCTGCTGGACGCCGTTCCATCAAAGACCGTGACACCGGTGGATGACTGACTGATGCCGACATTTTGGTCACGCTCTGGGCTCTTGCCGTGGATGCTGGACGGTTTAGTCTCCAATGAGGGCCCAACAATGTGGTCAACTTTATCCACCTCTGGGGTGACAATTCTTTGAGTTTTCAGAGGTGATGACGGTCTAGGAGGAGAACAGATCTCAGCCAGGGTCTTGAACTTTGGCGAGAGGTCATCGAGGAAGTGCAGGTTGTCGTCAGAGTCCAGGAGGCTGCAGCAGCCCACCGAGCCAGCAGAAGAGCCCCGGCCCTCGTAGTTATACTCGCACAGACAATCCCTCGCTGCCTGTTTCTCTGCTGCACAGCTTGCCTTCTGCAACACATTAACACAAAGAAAATGAAAGGCATGTTAACTCTGGTCTCTGCCAGTTCCTCTCATGAAAAAAATCAGTAATGATGACATCCAGCACTGCCGGAAAAAATCTGCGCGCTAAAACTCGTATTACCAGCACTGATGTGCTCAAGGCAACATTTTGATAACAGTATTTACACAGTTTGAAATAACATGAGTCTCTGATAACCTCTTAGAAAAAAAAATCTACCTAAAAATGTACCAGCTGTCATGACAGCTGAGAGCATGGCCGTTCTACCTGTGACATGGTTGTGACATTTTGATAGCTATTTTAATGTCTTTTCGAGCTTGTGTACCAACATAATTTGGTGCCCCATTATCATTAATATATTTGATAATTTATTAACATAACTTTTACTGATATTAATAATTATCTTTAATATTTTCTAATAACTAGACTAGGTCCTATCTGTGTCCACAACAGTCTTACATAACCTTTTAACATGTTTATCAAATTTGACTTGGGAATCCAAAATGACATACAAATTTGAAATCACAGACTTCCTTTATTTCCTCTTGATCAATTTTTATTGTAAGCTTATCTTGTGCTCTCCTTCTAAATATTTTTCTTTATCTTTATCTTTTCTTTTCTAATGGAAAAACACATTGACAGTCTAACGCTTTGTCCACACTGGAAACCTCAGGAGCGCGTGGCGGCTGCGTGATTCACGCGTCGGGTGTTCACACTAGCTGCATTTCAACTGCATTTCAGCCCTTTCTTTCTACATAGAGTTTGCCTTTCATAATGGCCATTTCATTTCATTATAAATGTCATTTATATTTATTTTAGACAGAGAAAGGTTAAGAAAGGTGTGGTAATTTGTAAATAATAATAGTAATCCACAATTAAAACCCTGTAGTATATTCATTCATGGAGCTCTGCAAGTCACTGCATGTTCTACAACACTGTCCTGCAAATATTTCCCGAGATGATTTCCTCAAATGTCTCAAAGATATTCAATTTACTGTCATAGAGGAAGAAAGAAACCGGAAAATAATCACATTTAAGAAGCTGCAGTCAGAGAACTTTGACTTTACAAAAAAAATTAATAAATACTCAAACCAATCAATCGACTATCAAAATAGTTGCCGATTGCACTTTGGCCCTCACTGCATTAGACTTATATACTATATACTTAGACTATAAACTTCATCGCAATGCTCAAATGTTTTGCGGCTCCAGACAGATTTTTTTTTTTTTTTTTGCCTAAAATGGCTCTTTTGATAGTAAAGGTTGCTGACCCTTGGGTTAGTCCAATATTATTATTAACAATGAACAAACTAATGAAAGTAAGAGTGATGATGAAGGAGCATCAGACCAATGGTTCCTCACCTGAGAGTAGTAATCATGCAGAAACACATCAGGCAGAGAAATGCCATCCATGCCATCACACAGTAACAGTTGTTCCTCTCTCTGGCTCTCTCTGAATTCTCCAAAGCTTCTCTCCTGGATCCTGCCGTCAGCCCCGACCCTGGACTTGTACGTTTTGTTGGCAGTGCCCATCATGAGATCACCGTAGGAAGCCGCCGTGTTTGCTTTGGTGTTGGAAGCTACGTTGCAGGCCCATCCAGTAGATATGGCGGCAGGCATCATATGGACTGGAGAGCTGAGCATAGGGACATCCTGAAGCAATAAGGACAAAGTTTGAGAGGAGACATATTCACTTGTGTGCTGCAGTAGATCCTCAAGCCAGACTACCCAGTTATCTCACAATCACTAATAAACATCGAATGTGCTTTTTTAAGTTGGAGATCTCCAGGAGGAATCATTAACTGGTGCTGCTGCAACATTTTCACATCAGAGGCAGGTATGGGACTACTTGCACTTTTCCTCAAGGCAAATACATAGCACCTTAGCTTGTATATGTGCTGTGACCCGATAACTGCGGCCCTTTAGGAAGTACACCCCGCATCATCTACCACAATATCAACATACAGACACATTTGAATCATAGGCCCTGTTCAGACCTGGTATTAACATGCATCCTCAGTGATCAGATCACAATTGGACAGCTCTAAGTACAGGTGTGAACACACTCAAGACGCATTGAGATCGGATCTTTCAGACCACATTCAGAGGTTGTCTGGGCCACATATGACCTCATTCTTTTAGCAGTGTGTACGTGAATGCATCCTGGGCCACATTAAGGACCGCTTACTCATCTGATGTCCAGCTGGAATCCGCAGGATCACCGCGCCCCTCAGGTGAATAAACAGACCGACACGGGCGCTTGTCAGCATGGAAGCGGCCTCTGTGCTCTACTGTATCCTGTCGGTACAACTGTATTTTATTAAAATATATCTTGTTCATAGGTTACATATCTACAGACTATCAGACTAGACACGCAAAGTTTATTATTAACGTACTGTCGAAGATGTGTCTGTGAATTTGTTCCGCTGCTTTGCGCGGAGCTGACACCCGACCACCTCTCTGGAGCGCTGTACCCCACTGATGTCTGGCAAAAGCAGCGATGCCGGCGACGCGGAGGTCCCCGGTACAATATCGTTCTATTTTGTGTCCCTGTCTACAACACTCCTGCTGTGCTGTAAGTTATTATGACTGATGTGAACTGAGGTTTGTCTGAATATCGGTGTTGGTTTTTACAACATTCAATCATGGCATACACGCTGATGAGTCAAGCAGAAGCACAGTGGGCTTTCCTCTAATCAGACATTTACAGTACATTTACCTTGTCCTCGCCTCTGCCCTCCGTATGATAGACAATCAAGTGTTCTCTGGTAGCAAAAGGAAGTTCGGAGAAAGTCAGCGGCACTCCTCCACACGAGCATGTCATCAGTAAGAAAGCTACGACTGAAAAACGAAACCACAACAGAAGGCAAAATGTTTACAGTTCACATACTAAAAATACTTTCTTGCACTATACTCCAAGTGATACATCTAGACATGGAGATGGTTTCATTTTTATTTGCTGAGAAAAATCACATTTAAAAACAACAGCTTGAAGAAAATAATGTCCGGGTTACTCTGAATAATTCACACACCTCGCTGTGAACAGATGTCAGAGGAACAGTTTCTGAAGAAAGTAGCTAGTGAGTTTTTAAAAATATCAATGAACTCATTTCCATTCACCTCCATTGTTTTTGGGGCGGCAGCAGAAATTTTAGAGACAAAGAATAAACCTAAACTTTCTGAATGGATAGATAACACACACAGAAAAATATGGCGAATTGAACCTCAAAATGTTTATTTTCTTTTTTAAATTATTTTTCTTTTCTTTTTTATAATTTTTTACACTCATAATGACTATGTTTATTACATTTTCAACATCAGCCATATGGAGAAGATGTAATGTAATTGTTCACTAGGCCTACTGCTGGGTAAAATAATCCTGCCCATCGATAGTGTATCTTCAGTATTTATATCACTTCTGCTCATTCTGGTTGAACCACAGTCCTAGATCCTAGATCAGCGTATTTTAGGCACCGTTTTCCTGAGACATGCTAACACGACTCCTACTCACCGAGCAGCATCAGAAGACCCAGGATCAGTGCCCCTACTCCCAGTCCTCCAAACGTAGATGAGGATTCCTTGAGAAAAGCTGCTTGACCATGTAAACCTGACGCTCTGCAGGCCTTTCCTTCCTCACAGGAGCACACGTGTAGGTCCAGGTACTGAGGGTCTGGGCAGGCGAGACCCTGCTGGTCCTGGATGATGAAGGCAACCTGGTAGTGACCGGGCCACAGCGGCCTCAAAGTCCTGAGGGATGCACTGGTATCTAAGAGCAAGAGAGAAGGAGAGGAGTCTTACTGTTCCAGGGCAGGCAGAGCCAGTGGATGTTTCCTTTTTTCACTGTTGATGTACCCTCGTGTCATGAACAGTGGGTTTGTCTGGCCAATGGAAAATGGCCCCAACCAAATGCCAAACTTTAAAGAACCAGGTCTCCAATGGCTTCCCTGCTTAACTCTGGAATATTTTGTCTCTCCTATTTAACAGACTAATTAACTGACATAGAAAAATAATCTAGACTCCACAATCAAAATGAAATCTGTCTGGAGCCGCAAAACATTTGAGCATTGTGATGAAGGTAACACAGTTTATAGTCTAAGTATATAGTATATAAGTCTAATGCAGTGAGGGCCAAAGAGCAAATGTACTACGGTGTATTAGGGCCACATTGAGGGAAAAGAAATCAGAGATTTCCAGAATAAAGTCATAATATTACGAGAAAAAAGTCATAACTTTACGAGAAAAAAGTCGTAATATTACGAGAATAAAGTTATAACTTTACGAGAAAAAAAGTCGTAATATTACGAGAATAAAGTCATAACTTTACGATAAAACAAAGTCGTAACATTACGAGATAAAGGCATAACTTAACAAGAAAAAAAAGTCTAAATATTACGAGAATAAAGTCATAACTTAACAAGAAAAAAAAGTTGTAATATTATGAGAATAAAGTCATAACTTTGCGAGAAAAAACGTCTGAATATTACGAGAATAAAGTCATAACTTTACGAGAAAAAAAGTCGTAATATAACAAGAATAAAGTCATAACTTAACGAGATAAAAAGTCGTAATATTACGAGAATAAAGTCAGAACTTTACGAGAAAAAAAAGTCGTAATATAACGAGAGTAAGGTCATAACTTTACGAGAAAAAAGTCGTAATATTACGAGAATAAAGTCAGAACTTTACGAGAAAAAAAGTCGTAATATTACGGGAATAAAGTCATAACTTAACGAGAAAAAAAGACGTTATATTACGAGAATAAAGTCATAACTTTACGAGAAAAAAAGTAGTCATATTGCGAGAATAAAGTCATAACTTTACGAGAAAAAAAGTCATAACATTACGAGAATAAAGTCATAACTTTACGAGAAAAAAAGTCGTAACATTACGAGAATAAAGTCATAACTTTACAATAGAAAAAGTCATAATATTACGAGAATAAAGTCATAACTTAACGAGAAAAAAAGTCGTAATGTTACGAGAATAAGGCCATAACTTCACGATAAAAAAGTTGTAACATTACGAGATAAAGTCATAACTTAACAAGAAAAAAAAGTCGAATAATTACGAGAATAAAGTCATAACTTAACGAGAAAAAAGTCGTAATATTATGAGAATAAACTCAGAACTTTACGAGAAAAAAAAGTCGTAATATTACGAGAATAAACTCAGAACTTTACGAGAAAAATAAGTCGTAATATTACGAGAACAAAGTTAGAATTTTACAACAAAAAAGTCATAGCATTACGAGAAAAAAAGAAAATAACACGTATAATTACTACTTTATAATATTATGACTTTATTCTCGAAATCTCCGATTTTTTTTTTTTTTTCCTCAATAATACTCATACCATAGACCTACAACAATGATAAATAAAAATGAAAATGTAAACAAAAAACAGTTATTCATTTCCATTTTTAAAAATCCACAGGGAGCCACTGGAAGAGCGGCATGTGGCTCCACAGCCGCAGGTTGCTGACCCCTGGATTAAACCATTTGTTGAAGGTTTTGATAACAAAACAATGTTTACAGAAACTGATAATAATAAATAATAAATAATAAAAAATAAGGTATCATACCATTTAAAGGTTCAACCCTCCACTTCCCCTGGCTCTCCTCAGCGACGAGGCGGAAGCTGAGAGGGGCTGAGTTTGGGTCTCCATCCTCATCCACTGCAGTGACATTAACCACTTCAGTGTCCGAGCAGATGTACTCTATGTGGTCGGTCAGCGTGGGGCAGTTATCATTTACATCTCCCACCTGTAACGCTATTGTTCCAGTGACCATCTTAGGAGGCACGTCTGTGGGAATCAGAAAAAACATTTGTACACAAGTACAACAAACCTTGTGGAATCCAACCCTTCACAGTGAATTGTTACCCCTGACCTTTTAGAAAACTAAAGCAAAGTGCTGAATATGTCTGAAAGTTGCATAAAGCTGCACAGTAGGTGTTGATTCATATTGTGGTCAGTAGTAGTGGCAAAACCTTCACGAGCAGGAGTCGTGTAGTTCAGTGTTGATATCAATGGAGCTCTGAAGTGGAAGTGAAGCGTTCAACCGAGTTAAGCTGGTTTACTAGATGGATTTTGTGGCAAGAGCGTCGCCATGTTGCCGTACTCTGGCCTGTGATGTCATGAGAATGGTTGGGCTCAGCTGAGTTACACAGATACAACGGTAGAGACCGTGAAAGACAGAGACTGAGGAGACACTGGACAGAAGAAAACAAAAGAGGGGACACTATTGTATTGTTCCTGCATGTAAAGATAAGTTTTACAATGTTTAAACCAAGAACAAAATAAACAAGCTCTTGCCACAAAAGCTGCAGCAAAGATGAAACAAAGCTGCTTTTTTCTTTTAAATGCTGACATTTGTCATTACCTCCACCAAGGCCGAAGGCCTAGGAAGGAAGTTATGTTTTCAACGGCGTTGGTTTGTTGGTTTGTTTGTTTGTTTGTCTATTAGCAGGATTACTCCAAAAGTCCATGATGGGTTTGAATGGCACAATGAACAATCCATTAGATTTTGGTGATGATCCGCATTCCGCTACGTACAACTGATCTCAACATAAACAAAAATACACGTGGATGATGGTGCAAGCTGAACGGAGAGGGGGGGGGGCAATCGTTTCCATTTAGTAAACCAGCTTAACTTGGTTGAACTCTTCACTTCCACTTTAACTATTCAAGCAGTGACCTAAAGTCTTCCCTTCTGGCCACAGCAGAACAACAGCACAGTTCAAAGGAAGGCTAATTGGCTAATCCAAAACTTTCGAGTTTCTCTGCATCCCCAAACTTCAAAAGCCCAGAAACCCCCAACCGTCTTGAGCTCAGCTCTCTAAATGTAAGACTACACCCACTGTCCATAAACAACTTACCCTGAGTCAGACTCAGTATTTTAGCGTAGTAAGTTCCATTAACCAAGAACGGGGACTCTCTGTCCGGGGCCTTCTGAAGTCTAATCTCTGCTGTTTCTGGATCAATCAACAGCCAGTTGTCCGGATCGTATCCTTTAGCATATCTGTGGGAACAATGTGCAGTAACGTTTACTGTTTAGATTACAACAATCAAAGCAGTCATATATTTTCAACCATGTCTCTTAAAAATGATATTCCTATACGACAAAACTGCATTGTGAACTATGTTTTGACATGGATTGTTTTTGACGTATCATAGATACATTTGTAATGATAGCCTGCGTAGGAAGGAGGTTAGACTACGTCCGTAGCTTTATAACGTAACAAACATAGTCGTTTTAAAGGGACTCTATGTAAAAATCAGAAATTGCTTGTTAAATGAGACACATGTGGCCGTTAGGTCAATGAAAGTCAGCGTCCTGTTGCTCGCGCTCGCGCTCGCCTACATAGACATGAACGGGCATCGGTCAAAACAGTGAGGCGACACACGTCAGCTAAAACCACAATATCACTCTATATTTCACCTGCTTGGCAGTAATGTTAGCTGACCAGACGAAGGTCTCTCCATGAATCAATGCTGATCCTAGTGTTGGCTTTTCCTGCCTCAGCCTCCCGACCGCGGCCGGAGGGAACAGGGGAGACACCGGAGTTTTGGTCGGAGACGATAACGTTTATCGCTGCGGAGCCCCGTCACTTCACAAGACACGGGAAACCTCTGTTGGTCTGGAGGAGCTGCAGCAGTTATTTCTGCACAAACGTCCACTGTACATTCACTAGATATTCTCAGAGCTAAACTAACTCTTCTGCAGTGTGGAGTGTGCGCGCATGCACGTGAGGTGGAGCGAGCTGAGCGAGCTGAGCGAGTGAGAACGAGCGTGGTGTGTGAGTGAAGGCAAGCAGGCAGAGGAGCAGAGGAGCAGAATACAGCAGAGACTCCGGTCCTGGAGACCAAAGCTACGGTCTCCCCCGCGTCCTCCGACCGCGGCCAACACTGTTTAACAGACCGGCTTCACTAGATAGAACTTTGCGGTTTTGGTGCTTCCGTGTAGTTTGTGTTGGAGTCTGAGTGTGAACAGCGTAGCCACACACGAGCGCACATGGGACACCGACCCGCAATGATTTATACGTGTAAGAACTTACAAACAGTCCCTTTAAGATAAAAGATGTTTTTTTACTAAACCTAACCAAGTAGTTTCGTTGTTTTTTTTGTTTTGTTTTGTTTCAATTTACAACGTTCTTTAAAACTGTCTAAAACGGCAACTGTAATCCAGGGAGTTGTTTGACCCGTCCAACAACCACCCCGACCTGCTCCCTACGCAGACTTCAGCAGACTCTGATTAGAAACATATTTATATGTCAAAAACAACTCCGGAAGAAAATACGTTTCCCTCATTGACGAAGCAGTGTTGTTGTATGGGAACATAACTTTTTAGGACACCAGGCTGCATTCCTCACAGAGCCCATAATGTGGCTGCAGGACAAGAAGAAGTCCTGTTATCTTGAACAAAATGGCAAACTAGTTTCATAAACATAGCCAGGGACACATTCCACCACAATGTGTCTGATCTATTTCCACATTATTTGAGTTATTTTTATGAATATGCATTTATGGAAGTGTGAATTCATCTCACCGAACATTTTCTGCAGGATTTCCGGTGTCAGAGTCAGTGGCTGCAAAGACGGCGATCACCTTCATTAATGGATTTTCCTCCGGGTTCTCTGACACAGAGACGGGCTTCACTGAGGGTTTGAAGGAGACCCCCTCGGGCTCATTCAGCACTGCGATGTTCACCGGGTAAAGTTTGCCCTTTTTTGGCCTCTTTTTCCCTGACTGGCTTGTAGCTGAGCCACTAGCTCCGGTTGGACCTCCTCCTCCTCCACCTCCTCCACCTCCTCCTCCTCCACCCCCTCCTCCTCCTCCTCCTCCTCCACCTCCTCCTCCTCCACCACCTCCACCTCCTCCTCCTCCTTGACCCCCTCCTCCATCTCCACCTCCTCCTCCTCCTCCTCCACCACCTCCACGTCCATCACCTCCTCCTCCTCCTCCTCCTCCTCCTCCTCCTCCACCCCCTCCTCCTCCACCCCCTCCTTCTCCTCCTCCTCCACCACCACCACCTCCTTGACCTCCTCCTCCTCCTCCTCCTCCTCCTCCTTGACCCTCACCATCACCGCCTCCATCCCCCACAGCTGGAGCAACATTGGATACTACCACTCCCAGCTTGATATCAGGATTTTCCTCAAAATCAACAGGCTGCAAGGAGAAACAGATTAGACAGATTTCTTGACATGTTTAGTCATTAAAAGACAAAACTAAGTTGCTTATTATACTAGGCCTAAAAGTCACGTTGGACTATTATGATTGTGGTAAAAAATATGTTGTCTATTAGTTAGCCAATCGCCAATATGTGTCCGTTGAATGACAATGCTGTTGGATTTCTTCAAATGAAGGAAAGACTGTACGGTGGAAAATACACTGATCAGCCATAACATTATGACCACTGACAGGTGAAGTGAATAACATGGATTATCTCGTTACCATGGCACCTGGCAGTGGGTGGGATATATTAGACAGCAAGTGAACATTTTGAACTTTGAATTTTGCGTTGGAAGCAGGAAAAATGAGCAAGTGTAAGGATGTGAGCGACTTTGATGAGGGCCAAATAGTGATGTCTAGACGACTGGGTCAGAGCATCTCCAGAACTGCAGCTCTTGTGGGATGTTCCCGGTCTGCAGTGATCAGGACCTACAAAAAGTGGTCCAAGGAAGGAAAACCGGTGAACCGGCAACAGGGTCAGACCCGAGACTCATCTATGCACGTGGGGAGTGAAGGCTGGCCCGTGTTGTCCGATCCAATAGAAGAGCTATTGGAGCTCAAATTGGTGAAAAGTTAATGCTGGTTCCGATAGAAAGGTGTCAGAACACACAGTTTGTTGCGTATGGGGCTGCGTAGCCGCAGACCGGTCAGGCTGCCCATGCTGACCCGTGTCCACTGCCTACAATGGGCACGTGAGCATCAGAACTGGACCACGGAGTGATGGAAGAAGGTGGCCCGGTCTGATGAATCACGTTTTCTTTAACATCATGTGGATGGCGATGAGTTCGAGGTGTCGACTCGGCCTCCAAATTCTCCAGATCTCAATCCAATGGAGCATCTGTGGGATGTGTTGGACGAACAAGTCCGAACCACGGAGGCCCCACCTCGCAACTTATACAGGACTTAAAGGATCTGCTACTGACGGCTTGGTGCCAGATACCACAGCAGACCTTCAGAGGTCTAGTGGAGTCTCACGGGTCAGGGCTGTTTTGGCGAGCAAAAGGGGGACCTAGTCAATATTAGGCAGGTGGTCATAATGTTATGACTGATCGGTGTATGTTCTTAACTAAAGACTGATATCAGTCAGTGAGCCCATGTATTCATCAAAATCTACACCAACAGATTATGAAGTAAGTTGTTCAAAATTTCCCTCATTGGTTTTAAAAGGATTTTGACAAAGATAGACACAGAGGAACATTTTGGTAAAAAACAATTAAGAGATTTTGATTTCTGGGGCAAAATACCCCTTGGGGCATCTCCCCCCAATCATATATTTTTCTATGTAGTCTGATTTCTGTTGAGGACACAAATTCCTCTGAAAAACTAAGACATTATTTCATATGTCAATATAAGAAGGAAATGAACTTGTGTCTGATTTATTATCTGATAATGTTACCTGCTAATTTGTTCAGAGCAGAATGTAACATCGAATCACAATCAGCATTCAGATCAAACATGGTCAGTGAAGAATAAAGCGTTATTTAGTCACAGACGTCTCTTTAAAATGTAGAAATGGTGACAGAATACAAAAAATATGTGTACCTTTTCAAGCATCAGAACACCTTCGTTGGTTTTGGGATCCGTTTTTATGCTGAATATCCCGTCTTCGTTTCCAGCGACGATATCAAAATCAGCCACCCAGTTGTCAGTTTTCTCCTCATCGTCGTCCTGCACTTTGAACCTCATGACCTCCACGTGGGCTGTGTTCTCCACAATTCTAGCTGTGTACTGCACAAGACATAGTTTTCATTTTACCATCATCACTGAAAAGTTTGAAGAAATGACTATTCACTTCTCGATCGATATAACTCGTGTCTATCTGTTCGATATGAAGCTACAGTTAGCTTAACTTAGAACAAAGACTGGAAACAGGGCCAAACAGCTAGTATGGCCCCGCAGCACCACTAAAGCTCACCGTTTACCACCTTATATTACTAATTCGTAAAAATAGTTGCCTGGCAACCTGCGAGACGCCAGGAAGTTATGCTCCTGGCCAAGAAATAGTCAACATAACCTCCGTAATACAGCAAATTATTGTTTTTACACTTTGGTTACAGATGAAATGAGATATAAAGAGCTAATCACTTAGCTCTTAAAGCAAATGTGTAGATATAAGTGGTATGGATTTGGTGTTTTAGCCCCCGTTCCCTTGGGTAGTTTAATTTGCATCATGATCCGTTAAGAGGCAGGTGGTCAGCTGGTCCCAGGTCTGCTAGAGAGGTACTTAGAGCGTAGGGGTGTAACGATTCCCATGGTTCCGATACAATTCAAGGACGATATTTGGCTCATCCAGAGCGATACGATATGATTCAATGATTTGAAATCGATACAGTAACTTTTTTTGCCAAAAATTCAATCAGTGTGACTGTCAAATAAATATGTGATACTGGACAGAGCAGGTCAGGATTCCTCAAAGTTTTTCTTGTAAGGGAGTCAGGGATAAATTAATTACAGATATAAACAAGTAAACAACAATTAATGGCAAAATACATATACCTTTTATTAGAAAATAATAAAAAGTGCAACTGCAGGACCTGCTGATTCAGTTCTCAAGATACAAGGCAGTGCAATATTTAACAAAATATAATAAACCAACTTCTATTCAAGTTAAAAAGCAGTGGTTTAACCTGCTGCTTCTGTTCTCATTTTCAATAGAAACGGTGGATCAATAATACAGAGATCAACTGCTGATAGTGATCAAACAGCTGATAGTGATCAACCAGCTGATAGTGATCAAACAGCTGATAGTGATCAACCAGCTGATAGTGATCAAACAGCTGATAATGATCAAACAGCTTGGGACAGAATCATTCCTGTACAAACGCTGTTTAAATAATCTGCTGATAGTAATCAAGTAGTCCACCTATAGTGTTCATTTGGAATCTTTTCAGATATGAAAACATACGGAAAAACATTTTAAAACTACGTTAGACTAACGTTAGCTGAATTTCTGTTTTGTTTTTTACTTTACTCACGTCGTGATAATTTGCCTCGCGGACCGTCTGCTCTCCGGCTGGATACGTGAGGCTGATGCTGTGTGATGCACGTAGATATCATGACGGAGAAAGGAAAGTAATTTTCTCTGAATTACAAAACGCACGGGGAAAGCACCCGTGGGTGAAGCCGCACTCGTCAAGTGGATTGATAGCGCCTGAAACATGCAGCCAGGTTGCAGACCGACGCCCGTCATCCGCTACCGGGTGAGAGAGGAGGAGTCCAGTGCGCCGTTCGTCTGCATGCACGCCATGGATGCGTGCTCGCGCTGCAGAGCCGGCGAGCTGGCAAGCTGGCGCATGTCTGGAGAGTGATCCGAAGTAACGTTTAACATTTCTTTACTAATAAAAGTGCTAAAAAACACTTTCATATAACGTGTGTCGTCCTTAAATACAAGGTGCAAATCCTTAGTGCTGATAGAATTGATTTTTGCGTTTCAGATCGATTTTATATCGATATACGTCTCCTGTGAAGGACAACTTGGCGAGTACCTATCGATGTAGTTGTATCGTAGGAATATAAATCCATAAATCCATCGATGCAGTAGATGAATCGTTACACCCCTACATTCTACGGCTATTTCTTTATGACAGACCGTTGCTTTGGACGCAGTTCTGATGGCAGACTCTGGACGACCATTTTTGTGTCAAATTATTGATTTCTTTCTTCTTATTGATCTCATTCGGGATAATGTACAGCTAGCAGGGCGTCTGCTTCGTGTCGGGCGCTGCATCAGCCTGTCTGGGTTTATTTCCCAACAATGACCGGCTCGCTGTACATTATCCCTTACTTATTTCATATCACAATATTTTCCATGGAAACTAAGTCACAGTTTGATACCTGGTCTTTGTCCAGCGTGGGTACGTTGTCATTGATGTCCACTACTTTGACATGTATAGTCCCGGTGCCTGTGTTGCCTTCAGGAGCTCCGTTCATATCACTTCCTTTAACTGTTAAAATGTAGGAGCTTTGTGTCTGTGGGAAAACAGAGGACTCAACATATCATTCAATGAGAGATGAACTCATCAATCCTATCAACCATCTACAAATGTGTTATAGTCGATGTAAGGCATATGGAACTTGAATCAGTTCACAATGTTTCCACCACCGGTATCTGTCTGACCTCTCTGTCTAAGGTGTTTTCTTTGACGTAGATGTTTCCGGTGTCTCTGTCTATGGAGAAGAGGTCTGTGCCGTCAGAGGGCTCCTGCTTCTCAATGCTGTAGGCAATCTTTGAATTGGAACAGTTAGCCTTGTCTGCATCGGTAGCTGTAATCGTGCCAACCAGAGTCCCTGCACCAAAAAAAAACCCAGAAGAAGATAACATTTAGCAGCTTTTTCATACTAGATAACATCGTTGTAATCCTCTGCTTTGGACAGCAGTAGAGGAGGTCGTACCAGCATAGTAGTTTAGTCAACATCACTAACATTGAGCGGCAGAGCTGAGAGCTAATGTTGAAGGTGGGCAGGAGTCACCATCAGGCTCACATCTCTCTGGGGAGGATTCAACTGTCTGGCGAAGTAGGGGACTAATCACAGACGATTCTGGGATTATGACTCTGTTAAAGGGACAGTTTGTAACTTCTTACACTTACACTCTTATGAATCATTGCGGGTCGGTGTCCCATGCATGCTCGCGTGTGGCCACGCTGTTCAGACTCCAACACAAACTACACGGAAGCACCAAAACCCTAAAGTTATATCTAGTGAAGCCCGTCTTGCAAAACAGTGTTAACTCCTCCTGCTTCAGCCCCCCGACCACGGTCAGAAGACACAGAGGAGACCGTAGCTTTGGTCTCCAGGGCCGGAGTCTCTGCTGTACTCTGCTCCTCTGCCTGCCTGCCTGCCTTCACTCACACACCGCGCTCGTTCTCACTCTTTCGCTCCACTCTCACGTGCATGCGCGCACACCACACACTGCAGGAGAGTTAGTTTAGCTCTGAGAATATCTAGAGATGTACAGTGGACGTTTGTGCAGAAATAAATGCTGCAGCTCCTCCAGACCAACAGAGGTTTCTCGTGTCTTGTGAAGTGACGGGGCTCCGCAGAAAGAAACGTTATCGTCTCCGACCAAAACTCCGGTGTCCCACCTGTTCCCTCCGGCCGGGGTCGGGAAGCTGAGGCAGGAAAAGCCAACACTGGGATCAGCATTGATTCATTGAGAGACCTTCGTCTGGTCAGCTAACATTACTGCCAAGCAGCTGAAATATAGAGTGATATTGTGGTTTTAGCTGACATGTGTTGCTTCACTGTTTTGAGCAATGCTCGTTCATGTCTATGTAGAGCAAGCGCGAGCAACAGGACGCTGACTTTCGTTGACTTAACGGCCACAGGTGTCACTGTTAACAAGCAATTTCTGATTCTTACAAACAGTCTCTTTAATGATCAGCTGTGGAAAAACAGGAGTTCTTTGATGGCATACTGATGCATAATAAGATAAAATATAAAACAAAATACAATAATAGAACAAATTAATATTGATGGTCATGATAAAATCCTGGCACATAAAAGATTTATTAGCAAGGGATAACACGAGGTAAACAGAAAAGAGCTGTGGTTGTGGTTTTAACTGTGATGACATTATTCTGTGTGATTTCGGTCTTTAACGCTGCCTTTCATTCATCAAGGAATCAGGAATGAAGGAATTTTAGTGAGGGAAACAAAACCAGTAGCAGCAGGACCCCCCCTGTAGACGAAGCTCCTGAGGCGATGCTACTTCCAAATTATGCTAGCTTTCCAACATCGCCGACCCTACCTTCAAAGAAGAGAGCATTTGTATTTTGAGTGCTGATGAGGACAGAACACATGTTTTACCTGCTGGACTGGACTCACTGACTGTAGCCGGAGGTACGGGGACAAAAACAGGTGGATTATCGTTCTCGTCGTCCACATCAAACTTCAGGTCTATACTGCCTTCAGCCACACTGCCGTTATGAAATCTGGCCACTCCCTTCAGCTGTTGAACAGAAATAAACACACACTTGAAACTGAAACTAACAAAAGTAAGCCGAGATAAGAGCAGCATAAAATAGAAATACTCAAGTAAAGTACCGCAAAACTGTACTAAAATACAGTACTTGAGTAAATGTACTTAGTTACTTTCCACCACTGGAACATTTCTGTGAATTTACTCACTATCAGTTGTATCGCTTTATTATTTGATTTTAGGGGTGTAACGATTCATCTACTACATCGATGTATCGATTTATATTCCTACGATCCGACTACATCGATAGGTACTCGGCAAGTTGTCCTTCACCCGAGACGTATATCGATATAAAATCAATTTGAAACGCAAATATCGATTGTATCGATACTAAGGATTGGCACCTTGTATTTAAGGACGACAAACGTTGAATGAAAGTGTTTTTTTTTTAGCACTTTTATTAGTAAAGAAATGTTAAACGTTACTCCGGTTCACTCTCCAAACAGGCGCCAGCTTGCTCAACTCCTCGCTCTCTCACCCGTTAGAGGAGCCAGTCGGCAGAGTTTCAGGCGCTATCAGTCCACTTGATGAGGGCGGCTTCACCCACAGGAACTTTCCCCGTGCGCTGTCGTTTTTTCATTCGGAGAAAATGACTTTCCTTTCCCCGTCATGATATCTACTGTATGTGCACGCAGCATCAGACTCACGTATCCAGCCGGAGAGCAGACGGTCCGCGAGGCAAATTATCACGACGTGAGTAAAGTAAAAAACAAAACAGAAATTCAGCTAACGTTAGTCTAACGTAGTTTTAAAATGTTGTTCCAGATGTTTTCATGTATAAAAAGAGCCCAAATGAACCCTGTAGGTGGACTACTGGATTACTATCAGCAGATTATTTAAACAGCGTTTGTAGAGGAATGATTCTGCTCCAAGCTGTTTGATCCCTATCAGCTGTTTGATCACTATGAGCTGTTTGATCACTATCAGCTGTTTGATCATTATCAGCTGTTTGATCTATATCATCGGTTTGATCCCTATCAGCTGTTTGATCCCTATCAGCTGTTTGATCACTATCAGCTGTTTGATCACTATCAGCTGTTTGATCACTATCATCGGTTTGATCCCTATCAGCTGTTTGATCACTATCATCGGTTTGATCACTATCAGCTGTTTGATCACTATCATCGGTTTGATCCCTATCAGCTGTTTGATCACTATCAGCTGTTTGATCACTATCAGCTGTTTGATCACTATCATCGGTTTGATCACTATCAGCTGTTGATCTCTGTATTATTGCTCTACCGTTTATATTGAAATGAGGACAGAAGCAGCAGGTTCAATTTCTGTTCATTTAACTTGAATAGAAGTTGGTTTATTATATTTTAATGTTAAATATTGCACTGCCTTGTATCTTGAGAACTGAATCAGCAGGTCCTGCAGTTTCACTTTTTTATTGTTTTCTAATAAAAGCTGTATGTATTTGCCATTAATCATTGTTTACTTGTTTATATCCATAATTAATTTATCCCTGATTCCCTTACGAGAAAAACTTTGAGGAATCCTGACCTGCACTGTTCAGTATCAGATATTTATTTCACAGTCACACTGACTGAAGTTTTGGCAAAAAAAGTTACTGTATCAATTTCAAATCATTGAATCGTATCGTATCGTATCTCTAGATGAGCCATATATCGTCCTTGAATCGTATCGGAACCATGGAAATCGTATCATTGTAAAAACGTGTCGTTACACCCCCATCTTATATTGAATTGTAGTTGATCAATTAGTGAGTAGATGTGTAATGACTTGTGTCCTCACAATGTAAGTTTCCCTCTCCTCTCGGTCCAGTGTTCCTCGGACGTGCACCAGTCCAGTGGCCTCCTCCACAACAAACAGGTTCAATGGTCGTTCACTGGCCCCGGGGCCCAGCAGAGTGTAGTACAGGATCTGTTCCTCATCCCGGTCTGACCTGATCTGAGAATGATCACAACAACAATGATGAGCATTTTAATCGATGTCGTCTGTCACACACGCGTGTACATTGTTAAACAAAAAGATCTTTTTGAACAAAGTGTTGTTTAAATGCATTTTAATACCACTGATAACTCAATAAGACCTCCAGCGTTTTCACCTTCATGCCTTAAACAAGACCACAAACACACCATCTGCTTACGTTCAGGAGTTTCACCTCAAACATCTGACCTGGTTTTAAGTAAAATGTTCACTGACCGCATATTTCAGTGGTTCTCAAACTATGGCACGCGTACCACCAGTGGTACGCGTGCTCTCTCTAGTGGTACACGGAGGAATCTCTGACTATCGATTCCTCTTATTGATGCTTTCCAACAGTCACGCTGCGCAAGGACGCATACGCACGTCGTATCATGTTTCAGTTTGTATTGGACCGGGGACACGGTGGAGAGCAAAAAAAGTGCTCAACAGCGTGGCACTACTAAACGTGAGGGATGCACCCTATTTTTCCCTGATAAAGTGACACTGTTGTGACGCCCCTCCCCCTGTCTTGGAGGCTGCCCTGGCCAACCTCAACAGGCAGTTGGCTGACAAGGGAGGGTCGTCAGCTTGATTGAGCTCAACTGGGCCTTCCAGGCTATAAAAGCTGACCCATGTGCTCACTGTCTCCCTCTCTTCCTGCAGCCACATCCACCTGGCATTACCTTTGTTTGGTTCTTCACTTTCAACACCGCCACAGCACATATGCCACACATCCATGCACTACATTCATTTGATGACATTACTGATCTACACACATAGCACATTTCGAACACAGGTAAACTCAAGGTGCTTTACAGTAAAACATAGAACGCATTTAAGCATAAAAAGCATTTAAACAGATAGAAAACGCATATAAAATACTCAAAATAAGCAAAATGGGGAGTATTTCAAACCTTTCAGACAACCATATATTCAGAAACTACAGTTTTTTATAACTCCTGTCCTATTCCTACTGCCAGGGTCTGAAATTAACTTTTTTCACTTCCTGCCACTGTGGCAGGCAAGTATTTTTTTTTTGTCTGCCACTCAGAAATTTTATCTACCACTTTTGAAATCTCTGCGCTAAATGAAGAAATAAAATTTTAGATCTGAAGTCATTCAATGTTCGATATATTTTACAGAAAAAAAACAATATATTCACGGTAAATTACAGTGTTGGAATTACACTGTGGCTTCTGGGGGAACCCTATTTTCTGGCTGAGGGAGGGTAGTGTACACAGTACTGTACTTTGTTATTGTCATGTATAGTGGTTATTTGCATAAAAACACACAATTCAAATGATTAAGATTATTTAAATATTTGCTTTGATTAGAAAAAATCTTGGAAAGTTGTTATGAAGTTAAACAGGTCATAATTCCCTCTCTAATATCTATTTTATATTGATGTGAAAACATCTCCTTCAAACAGCTGGATTTATTCAAGTTCCTACCTGTTGCTACCTAATCTCCATTTCTTTGGACTGTGGGAGGAAACCCACGCTAACACGGGGAGAACATGCAAACTCCACACAGAGGGCCCCAAACCGGATTCGAACCTCTGATCCTCTTGTTGTGAGGCGACAGTGATCCAGTATGTAGTTAATTTCTGGAGTTACTTGGCTACAAGAAAAGGGTACTGTGTTGTATTTGTTTAGGGTACATGATCAGCACTGCTTTATAACTGGAGAATGCCTGTGATTGCCGTCTGCTTCTGCAACAGCTGAGTGCTGTACAGAGATGCCTGATGGGAACAGATCCAAATGAGGCAGAGATGGCAGGAAGTATCATACATTTATTTGACTAAAGGAAAAGTTTGAACGTACCCTGAAGACTAAAGATAGAGAAGGCAAGCCTGAACAGGAAGCTTTACAATTTTCATTTCTCCTGGCAATCTCTTTTTATGTAAAGCTTTCCTGTGTCTCAAGGTCATGTCTCTTTGTTTAAGTCTTATTTATGAGTTGGATGATTGACACAGTAATTATAATCATGTCTTCTTCTTTAATAAGTCTTAAGTCTCCAGCTGAACTATAACAAAGCAAGACCTGTCGTGCAGCTGTCAGTGTTATTTTCCTCTTGCAGTGAGTCGGTATGAGAACATTAAAGACCAGTTTAGCAAGAGTATACAGTATATTCAACGTTTTTAACCTGTAACTTAATTCAAATGTGTTTTTCTTTAATTTACAACTGTACGTAACACTGCCTCGCTGAGAGCTTCAGCTTCAGTTCAACAACACAGCTTTCCTCCAGCAGACCACCGTTCGTGTTTCACTGTCGCGGTACAATCAGCTGTTCATTCGTGTCCCGCGTTTCAACGCCAAGTCACATTTTCACTGTACAAATGTGGTCATTTTAAACCCAACCCTGTTGTTTTTCTTAAACCTAACTAAGTGGGTTTTGTTGCCCAAAACCTAAACAACTGTTCTAAGGACGTGTTTACTGCGACTGAAAAGTGACGCTGACGGCTCAGACAAAGCGTCAGCATGTGACGCTAAACGAAGCCTCTGTTGCTGCGTTGGCCTTCTTTGTCGGTTTGGTAAACAGAGACTGTTGTCTTTTAAGCGTTGTTTTCAGCTCCTTCACCTTCTCCGTAGACCGCTACCAGCCGGAAAGTCCAGTGAAAACTTGCCGTGGACTTTGGTGAAGTGGCACTCGACGTTACATCTTTTACCGACTTACACGCCCGCACCGCAAATGAGACACACATTGTATATTTTTTGCTTTTTATTGGCCTGGCTATTTTCTCCGGTTATTGTCAAATCTGGTGTACGCTTGCTGGTCTGCTAACATCGCCTGATGTTACTGCATCGCTGATGTCATGAAATGTGAAAGTAGCGCAACTTGTTTAATTGTTGGCGAGCGAGCTACTGGTGAGCAAGCGCCGACAATGCTGAAAACAACTCAGCTGAAAACAACGCTTAAAAGACAACAGTCTCTGTTTATCAAACCGACAAAGAAGGCCAACGCAGCAACAGAGGCTTCGTTTAGCGTCACATGCTGACGCTTTGTCTGAGCCGTCAGCGTCACTTTTCAGTTACTAACTCTCCTCCTGCTGATTTAAACCAGAATAAAAAAGGGTGCACCCCCTCAGGTTTAGTAGTGCCATGCTGTTGAGCGCTTTTTTTTCTCTTCACCGTGTCACCGGTCCCAAACAAACTGAAACATGATACGGCGTGCGTCTGCGTCATTGTGCAAGCGTAACTATGGAAAAACATCAATACAGAGGAATCGATAGTAAGAGATTCCTCCGCGTACCACCAGTGGTATGTGTACCATAGTTTGAGAATCACTGGACTAGATTATGTCACAATGTAGGGTTTACCAAGCCGACATAATGAATATAAATCTAACTTTTTTTGCCTGATAGTGGTAGAGACATTCAAATGAAGCCTTTGCTGGTGTGAAGAGACACATACTGTTAGAACACAGAGATGATGTGATGTGAGGGAACTTCTTACCTTGGCAACATGGCCTGCTGTAGTGTAGTCAAAGTTCTCTTTAAGCTTATTTGCCGGGACAATCCAGTCCCTCTTGTGGCGTCTGAGATGTGGGACGCTGGCTGCACCACCTCCCAAACACCCCCACAGCTGCAGAGAGAGAGGAAGACATTCATCTCACGTCACTATTGTGGTGCTGCTTCTACAACTGTAACTTTTTCTGTCTGTTTTCAGGTCAGTTAGGTTACATAAGAGAATGCAGTGGAACAAGATTGAAAGTTAGAAGCTCCTTCAGCAGCTCATACATCCTGCAGTGTTCATTCACCAGTATGAAAGTGTTGTACCCTGTCTGCACATTTCAGGCCTGTTTTATCAGTACAGCTGTTGACACGGTGTAATGTGACACCTGATGGCCCTTTTGTTCTACAGAACTACACTGATTGTGTGTTGGGCTGAGCACTGATGTGCATAGCCCAACTGTAGCTGAATGTATACTGCAGCTGCTGCTAACAAAATGCTAACATGCATATGGTCCTCTCTCTAGGTTCCATGGTGGGGAGGTGGTCTTGTTGCTCTGCCTCTATCTATCTGGCGTGGAGAGGAGGTCGTGTTGCTCTGGCTCTATCTATTTGGCGTGGAGAGGAGATTGTGTTGCTCTGAGCCCCGAGGCACATTTGTGATTTGTGATTTTGGGCTAAACAAATAAAACTGACTTGACTTAACACGGCACAGCTGTTGCAGACGGGGTGTTGGTGTCCTGGCAACACATTCTCGCTTCCAACTCTTCAAATACCGACGCTTGGTCAGCGGCCCTGCGACGCTCTATGACGCTCTAGGTAGACCTCTAGCATCACTTTTCGCTCGTTACATGCATAGTGTCTTTTCAAAGTAATATACAGTGTTCACAGGAAACGCATAGTTTCCGCTGGTTACACGCAGAATCTTTTCAAAATAAACTTCCAACGTAGGTTTACTTAGGTTATAGGTTTACTTGCGCATAGGTTTACTTGCGCAACAAAACTACTTGGTTAGGTTTAGGAAAAGATTGTGGTTTGGGTTAAAATACCATGTTTTTTTGGGGGGGTGGTTTAAGCCAAAAATTAAAAAAATTAAAAAGAGCCGTTTTTCCATTTTTGGTTACTGAATCAAAAAACGAGAAAAGAAAACTGTTTCATTTTTTTTTTTTTGCTAATTCCTTTTTGTCTTTTTCCTTTTTAAATGAAGTTTATGCGTAAATTCAGACAGGAAGACTAGGGGTGCAAGCTCATTCATTCTCATTCATTCTGGTTCTCTCTCTCTCATGGGCTATTAATATGTCAGCTGATTATGGGCGTCTCTCTTTTCAGTGACCAATCAGAGCTTGCCATATCTCCCTCAACCAATAACATGCTGCTGTCAAAAGTTTAAAAACCATTCTCCTCTATGAGTTTTCAGTGTCAGCATTCAGCACTAACGGACGCGAGCAGCTCGATGCAAACGGCAAATAGTTCACGTACTTTAATCCAGTCTCGTGGCATAACAAGCGACGTCTGATCCTCAGCAGAGGAGTTTCTCCTCCCTCTTGTTCACTGCTTAGGCAGCATCATCTGCTACTCCAGGCTACAAACATCGCACTCGCAGTCTCGGGTAAATCCAGCAAACATCATGCATTCAGATCATATGCTCAGGCTCTGGCTCACGCCTCATCAGCGTTTTCAACAAAGGTAAAGGCATCACAAAATTCACAGCCTCATATTACCTGGCAAAAGGCCACATATCACCATCGAGAAAACGTCGTCATACGTTTGAATAGCTTCAATATCTATGCTTCATTCATCTCGCTCCGCATTCAGTTAGAGTTAAAACATTTCCGGGTTCCTCACAGAAGAACCGACGTGATTCAAAGTCATCTATAGTAAAGAGAGCTCGATGCAAACGGCAAATAGAGCGTCAGTATTCAGCTCAAACGGATGCGAGCAGCTCGATCCATCCATCCATCTTCAACCGCTTATCCGGGATCGGGTCGCGGGGGCAACAGCTCCAGCAGGGGACCCCAAACTTCCCTTTCCCGGGCCACATTAACCAGCTCTGACTGGGGGATCCCGAGGCGTTCCCAGGCCAGAGTAGAGATATAATCTCTCCACCTAGTCCTGGGTCTTCCCCGTGGTCTCCTCCCAGCTGGTCGTGCCTGGAACACCTCCCAAGGGAGGCGCCCAGGAGGCATCCGTGCTAGATGCCCGAACCACCTCAACTGGCTCCTTTCGACGCAAAGGAGCAAGGACTCTACTCCGAGTCCCTCACGGATGACTGAGCTTCTTACCCTATCTCTAAGGGAGACGCCAGCCACCCTCCTGAGGAAACCCATTTCGGCCGCTTGCACCCGCGACCTCGTTCTTTCGGTCATGACCCAACCCTCATGACCATAGGTGAGAGTAGGAACGAAGATTGAACGGTAGATCGAGAGCTTTGCCTTCCGGCTCAGCTCTCTTTTCGTCACAACGGTGCGGTAAAGCGAATGCAATACCGCCCCTGCTGCTCCGATTCTCCGACCAATCTCACGTTCCATCGTCCCCTCACTCGCGAACAAGACCCCGAGATACTTAAACTCCTTCACTTGGGGTAAGGACTCATTCCCTACCCGGAGTAGGCAATCCATCGGTTTCCTGCTGAGAACCATGGCCTCAGATTTAGAGGTGCTGATTCTCATCCCGACTGCGTCACACTCGGCTGCGAACCGATCCAGTGAGTGCTGGAGGTCGCAGACCGATGATGCCAACAGGACCACATCATCTGCAAAAAGCAGCGATGTGATCCTCAGCACACCGAACTGCAAACCCTCCTCCCCCCGACTACGCCTCGATATCCTATCCATGAATATCACGAACAGGATTGGTGACAAAGCGCAGCCCTGGCGGAGGCCAACCCCCACCGGAAACGAGTCCGACTTACTGCCGAGGATCCGAACACAGCTCTCGCTTTGGGCGTACAGGAATTGGATGGCCCTGAGAAGTGCCCCCCTCACCCCATACTCCCGCAGCACCCCCCACAGTATCTCCCGGGGGACCCGGTCATATGCCTTCTCCAAGTCCACAAAGCACATGTAGACTGGATGGGCATACTCCCAGGCCCCCTCCAGGATCCTTGCGAGAGTGAAGAGCTGGTCCGTTGTTCCACGGCCAGGACGGAATCCGCATTGTTCCTCTTCGATCTGAGGTTCGACTATCGGCCGAACCCTCCTTTCCAGCACCTTGGAGTAGACTTTACCAGGGAGGCTGAGCAGTGTGATACCCCTGTAATTGGCACACACTCTCTGGTCCCCCTTTTTGAAAAGGGGGACCACCACCCCGGTCTGCCACTCCTTAGGCACTGTCACCGACTTCCACGTGGTGTTGAAGAGACGTGTCATCCAAGACAGCCCCTCCCCACCCAGAGCCTTCAGCATTTCTGGGCGGATCTCATCAATCCCCGGGGCTTTGCCACTGTGGAGTTGTTTGACTACCTCAGTGACTTCCACCAGGGTAATTGATGATGGTCCCCCATCAGCTTCCAGCTCTGCCTCTACCATAGAGGGTGTATTGGTTGGATTCAGAAGTTCCTCAAAGTGCTCCTTCCACCGCCCGATTACCTCCTCAGTTGAGGTCAACAGTGTCCCATCCTTACTGTACACAGCTTGGATGGTTCCCCGTTTCCCCCTCCTGAGGTGCCGGATGGTTTTCCAGAAGCACTTTGGTGCCGACCGAAAGTCCTTCTCCATGGCTGCTCCGAACTCCTCCCACACCCGCTGCTTTGCCTCCGTCACGGCAGTGGCTGCTGCTCTTCGGGCCCGTCGGTACCCTGCAACTGCCTCCGGAGACCTCCGAGATAACATATCCCGGAAGGCCTCCTTCTTCAGTCGGACGGCTTCCCTGACCACCGGTGTCCACCACGGTGTTCGAGGGTTGCCGCCCCTTGAGGCACCTAAGACCTTAAAACCACAGCTCACCGCCGCAGCTTCAGCAATGGAAGCTTTGAACATCGCCCACTCGGGTTCAATGCCCCCAACCTCCACAGGGATGCCAGAAAAGCTCCGCCGGAGGTGTGAGTTGAAGATCTCTCGGACAGGGGCCTCCTCCAGACGTTCCCAGTTCACCCTCACTACGCGTTTGGGCTTACCAGGTCTGTCCAGAGTCTTCCCCCACCCTCTGACCCAACTCACCACCAGATGGTGATCAGTTGACAGCTCCGCCCCTCTCTTCACCCGAGTGTCCAAAACATGCGGCCTCAGATCAGACGATACGATTACAAAATCAATCATCGACCTTCGGCCTAGGGTGCTCTGGTACCACGTACACTTATGAGCATCCTTATGTTCGAACATGGTGTTCGTTATGGACAGTCCATGACTAGCACAGAAGTCCAATAACAAACGACCACTCGGGTTTAGATCAGGGAGGCCGTTCCTCCCAATCACGCCACTCCAGGTGTCTCCATCGTTGCCCACGTGCGCGTTGAAGTCTCCCAGGAGAACTATGGAGTCCCCTACTGGAGCCCCATACAGGACTCCATTCAGGGTCTCCAAGAAGGCCGAATACTCCGAACTGCTGTTTGGTGCATACGCACAAACAACAGTCAGAGTTTTTCCCCCCATAACCCGAAGGCGTAGGGAGGCGACCCTCTCGTCCACCGGGGTAAACTCCAACATAGCGGCACTCAGCCGGGGATTTGTGAGTATCCCCACACCCGCCCGGCGCCTCACACCATGGGCAACTCCAGAGAAGAATAGAGTCCAACCCCTATCCAAGAGTACGGTTCCAGAACCGAGGCTGTGCGTAGAGGTAAGCCCTACCAGATCCAACTGATAGCGCTCCACCTCCCGCACAAGCTCCGGCTCCTTCCCCCACAGAGAGGTGACGTTCCACGTCCCCAGAGCCAGCCTCTGCCGCCCGGGTCCAGTCCGTCGAGGTCCCTGGCCTTCACTGCCACCCGTGTGACAGCGCACCCGACCCAAGCGGTTCTTCCCGCAGGTGGTGAGCCCACAGGATGGAGAGGAGGAGGGGGGTGCCACGTTGCCTTTTCAGGGTATCCCCGGCCGGGCTCCGTGGCAAGCCCGGCCACCAGGCGCTCGCTGATGGGCCCTCCGTCTGGGCCTGGCTCCAGACGTGGGCCCCGGGCTTCCTCCGGGCCGGGTAACTCTTCCTCTGCCTCGTGTCGTCATTTGGGTTTTGTGAACCATTCTTAGTCCGGCCCCTCACCTGAGACCAATTTGCCATGGGAGACCCTACCAGGAGCACGAGGCTCCAGACAACACAGCCCTCAGGGTCATAGGGACACGCAAACCTCTCCACCACGTTAAGGTGATGGTTCAGCTCGATGCAAACGGAAAATAAATTCATGTACCTTCATCCAGTCTCAGTGGTATAACCAGCGACGTATTATCCTCGGCAAAGGAGTTTCTCCCTCTCGTCCACTACTAGGCAGCTTCTTCTGCTACTCCAGGCTACAAACATAGCACTCGCAGTCTTGGTTGAATCCAGCAAACTTTATGCATTCAGCTCAGCGTTTCCAACAGAGTCTAGCTTCTTCATCACAGCCGCCTCGTCACTACGTTCATGCCACTTCATCTAAAGGTAAAGGCTTCACACAATTCAACAGCCTCATATTACCTGGCAAGAGGCCACATATCACCATCGAGGAAACGTGGTCATAACGTTTGAATAGCTTCAATATCATGCATCATTTATCCCGCTCCGTATTCAGTCAGAGTTAAAACATGTCCGGGTTCCTCACAGAAGAACCGACGTGATTCAAAGTCATCGAGCAGCTCCATGCAAACGGAAAATAGTTCATGTACTTTAATCCAGTCTCAGTGGTATAACCAGCGACGTCTTATCCTCAGCAAATGAGTTTCTCCCTCGTGTTCACTACTCCAGGCTACAGACATCGCACTCGAGGTTCGGATAGCTTCAATATCATGCATCATTTATCCCGCTCCGTATTCAGTCAGAGTGCAAACATTTCCGGGTTCCTCACAGAAGAACCAGCGTGATTCAAAGTCATCTGCTCAATAAATCCACAAGTTCAGCCGGTACATCAAACCGGTGGTCTCACGGGATCCAGTCCTGGTAGATAACCAGCTGTCTTTTAACTAGTTTTCGAGGTGTTTGTTCAAACTGTAACACTTTTCATTCTCTCGGCGCATCACGGCTCACAGGGAACTAATACCGTAAATACTGTAATAGCGGTGCGCTCTAATTCTACAGCGTACAGGTTACAGACTCTGGACTGAAGCAGCCTTCTGTTCCTAAATCTGTGACATATATCAAACTTCGGTTTACTTGGGTAATCTCGACAACATTATGTGTTTTAAACCCTACAAATATCACTCAGCATAATTCATAAAGCATCGCAAATCACGTGGAAACTTAAATACGTGTATTACGGTAATAAGCACTACAAGTCTCATACGCTGTCTTCATGCTGTCTCCATCTAGTGGCGCTTGTACGTTCCTACAAGTCCTGTGTAATTGGACTTAAATGCAAGTTAATACATTATAGTCATCATATCAGTTAAAACTCAGTCAGTATTGGCTGCATTGGGAACAATTCCATAATCTTTCAGCATATAGTAATTCAAGTGTTCTGAGAGATAACTAGACTTCTGCTCCTCCTCATGGCTCTGTTTTAAGGCTTAAAAGATCTAACCCTCGAAGGGAGACTTTGACCAATCACGGGTCTTTCCATCAGAGAGCGTTCCTATCGGGTGTGCTCCGGTCATGTGAACAGAACTCGGTGTTCCTTCACCAATTTCACAATGGCGGCGGCATCACAAACCTTCTCATCTTACAGCTAAACCGTGCACTACAAGATGATCTGAGAAAATATGCGGAAAGAAATAAGCATTAACGTAACAGAATATTGATTCATGACAGCCGGCTCATAGACGACAGAGGGGCAGCAGACCTCAGATCAGCTCTTACTGCCTGTTTCCTCCCGAGTTGAGGTCTTGCAGATGCGTTGGGAACAATTACAGATAACAGTACACTACAAAATGTTTATGAAACATTTGAGAGAGAAGTAGGCATTACAGTAACAGAATATGATTCATAATAATCATAAACTGGTCTGAAAGTCGGTAGGTGTTGGCAAATGAATGTCTCGTGGCTCTCATGGACGGCAGCTGGAGGCAGATTCAAAACCATGCTCGAAATAAATAAATAAAAGTCACATCGTGGTAAAGGAAGGCCAGTGCCTCGCGGAAACAACAAAGCCTTAGGGCTAATATATATATGCGATGGCTGCGACAAGCTTCGGCGTTCCGACGCCGGGAATGCGAATGCATTCGATGAATGCATTCGACGTGGAAACAACGTCACCTCTGGCATCAACTCATAACCACGGTGCAGCTACGGTTCAACTGGGACATATGGCTGGGGACGCGTCGCCTTCTGACATATGCTCGATCACACGATCCACTTTAAACAGCGTTTAGTCATGGCTGACCTCATCTCAACATCACACACACCTGTGCAGTGGCATAACGGCATACATTCTTCTTCACGAGCAAGCAAATTACACAGTCTCAGTTTCCACGGACACGTCATCCGTGGGGTTTCTTTTGGGGGGAGAATATAACGGTATGGTTTCAGCGCCAGCCTCCCTCTGGCTCCAGCGTTCATCATAGGCTCGTGGGCTACATGTCATTGCCTTCATCGGAGCACAATCACATTGGTTTATGTGTCCCTCAATCGTCGGCATCCCAATGGTAAACTCTTCGGATTGAACGGAGGCATCACTCGCTCATCTGCACAGAGGGTCATCACGACCTATCTCAGCGGCAGCAGCAATTTGCGGATCCTCGGCGTCATTCAACAGATCTTCATGTTCATGCATATAACTGGTGGTGGTTTTCGTTTAGCGGCTGCATGCTGCTAATCGTCCATTTGGCTGGTTCCGGTTGCAGCTGACCTCGGAATTCATCAGGTATTATTAATTTTAATTCATTTGGATTATCGCAAGCAAATCTTGGCCTTCCGGCTAATCTCTCAAGTATGGGTTCTTTATTACTACATATTCACGTTTTATTTTGCAAAATGTTTATATTCATCATAATTCAGGCGAGTGCTTCGTATCATCATTTCTAATAAATGCTTTCATTTATTATCATCATATTCTCAACCTTTTCATAACTATACACTCTCTTCTTATCTCATATTCAACTAATCATCGAATCGGATCTGGCCTTAGTACACTTCAGATCGAACGGAAGCATCACGCGTTCCTCTGCAGAAAGTCATCACGACCTTCACACAAATAACAGCAGATCCTCTATATTCATGCATATAACTATATTCATGCATATAACTGGTGGTGGTGTTCAGTTAGCTGCTGCATTGCTGCTAATCGTCCCTCTATTTTATCTGGGTCCTGTACAGCTGACCTCGGCATTTATCAAATCATCTGTTCAGATTAATTAATCCAGATCATTACAATCAATTCATTACCTTTGGATACTCCTACACTCTTATATTCAGCTATTTCCATTATTCACAGCTAAGGTAATTATTATTATTCACTCTCTAGTACTCATCATCACCCATCCTATGTGTCTGTACAATGATGTCTCTGTCATGTCCTGTTGTTGTTATATTGTTTTATCTGTCAATGTTCTAATTGATCTTTTTAAGGTGTCCTTGGGTGTCCAGAAAGGCGGCACTAAATAAAATGTATTATTATTATTATTATTATTATTATTATTATTATATGCTGGTCTTATGACCTCTCTATTGCTCTGGTCTATCGTGACCTCTCTAATGCTCTGGTCTTAGTCTGCTTATACCTCCTACGTTCGCCCCGATGTCAACACCATCCTCGCAAATCAAAGATCATTAAAACCTTGATTTCGGTAAGTCATTCATATAACTGGTGGTGGTGGTTATTTATTCTATTATGCTTTCTTCAAATACTATACTTCATCTCTCAGGACTACAGCTACACTGGCACAACCTTATTCAAACTATTTCACTTGTTTCATTAATCACACTATGCAATGTTTATTTAACACTAGAACGGTCTTCGTCCCAAGAAGGTCCAAGACTCACGTGTCTCATGGTCAGCATGACCTGCGTCTCAAGCGGCTCTCATCATCAACATGACCTTCGTCCCAATAAGGTCCGAGACTCACGTGTCTCATGGTCAGCATGACCGGCGTTTCAACATGGTCCACTAGGCTTTCATTTAAATGGTCTATCGAGATCTCACATTACTCTAGTCTGATTCAACATCATTCATAGTAGGCTAACGTGCCTTCATAATTTAATTGCTATCATGTATATCATTAACCCACTTATTACACTCGCATGCGACCTTATATTGCACGGTCTTTCTCAACTCCACTTAGCACTGTTCTTAGGTTAACACAATCACCTGGTCTTGATATTATATCCATATCATGTTCTATCTTTACCTCATACCTCGTGAGTTATAATTTGTTTTTTCCTAATTAACTTTATTCTGCTTAAATTTCCCAGATGCTGTAAGGTAAGGAGATGTGCACGTCTTAACCTCATATTCATAGGCAATAAATCAATGTATTTATTCCATGTTTCTTTGGGGGAATATTTCTACATCCTACTACAGCTTCACTTCCCCTTTATTATTTCACATCGGGTCTAAATCGCCAAAGACTGTTACTATTCATAATTTGTGCACTTTGTAATAAATCATCATTCAATTCATACGAGTCTTTCCTGATTGAAATGAAGCTTATGCGTAAATTCAGACAGGAAGACTAGGGGTGCAAGCTCATTCATTCTCATTCATTCTGGTTCTCTCTCTCTCATGGGCTATTAATATGTCAGCTGATTATGGGCGTCTCTCTTTTCAGTGACCAATCAGGGCTTGCCATATCTCCCTCAACCAATAACATGCTGCTGTCAAAAGTTTAAAAACCATTCTCCTCTATGAGTTTTCAGTGTCAGTATTCAGCGCTAACAGATGCGACCCTCCACCACCCCATCACCTTCAGATTCATCACATCAGAGTAATCCTGCTCCACTTCATTCATCGGATCTGCATCAATCTTCACCACCACCACCACCAGTGTCTAGACCCGGGGGGAATATTTCTACATCCTACTACAGCTTCACTTCCCCTTTATTATTTCACATCGGGTCTAAATCGTCAAAGACTGTTACTATTCATAATTTGTGCACTTTGTAATAAATCATCATTCAATTCATACGAGTCTTTCCTGATTGAATTATTAATGAAAAACGGCAGACAGGAAGTAAAAGTAAACACGGCAAAATAAAAGCCAAGAAGATAGACTGGTCATTCTAAAAGTGTATAATATTATGTGAGCACATCAGGATCTAGGCTAAATAAATAAATGCATACATAAGCTACATAAATAGGCTAAAGAATCTTTTTTTGTTTTGCTCTTTTCATCGAGACGTGCGTTGTATTCTATAGAATAGATGGACGGCTGCGTCAGCCCGTCGCCATGGCAAAATCACTGTACTGGCCTGTAAATAAATACAAGTAAACAAGAGAGCTGCGTTTTTTTTCTGGATAGAAAGCACCACAATGTTTACATTTCTCAGCCGATTTCAATGACTCATTTTATATTCAGGGGTTTATGATCTACATGGAGTAAAAACAAAAAAGTTTTTGTCTTCAGTTAATTAGAATTTTGATCTCTACAGATATAACAGACTGCATTGGATATTTTTAATAACTGCAGAAACTCTAATTTAATTCCAGTAACACTTTCAAATATATCTAGTTCTGCCCCAAACCCGTTAGAGCCTCATTCCTTTTGTCGAGGAGAGGCTTTAATATCTCGGAATGAACCAGCTGTCCTTGTTCTTACTGAATCCTTGCTCCAACTTGCCAAGCACCCACCGATGTAGTAGATGAAACCTTACACCCCTAATACTCCACGTGATTGCCTCCAGGCCACGGTGAACGCTGCAGTGAGGTCTCTGCAATCTACCGTTCACCAGAAGACACACTCTCACAAAAAAAATCCTGAAAACATGTCAGTTCTCATGCTAACGTTTATCATGCTAACATGCCAAGTAAAAATGTCTACAGTACATTTAAGATTGTGCATAGTCTTGTAGCAGCGGTATGAGGGGTCATGAGATCCAAAAAATTGAGAAGAAGAAAGGAGAAAGTACATTTCATGCATTGTTTTCACGTTCTTCTCTAATATTTTGTGAAATAGTTTTAACAGACCTAAAATAAAATGAAATGAAACTAGAAGTGCACTCGGAGAGCGCAGACCTCCGCCAAGGCAGGTTTCATGTACGTCGCTGCCCCCCCCTCCCCTCGCCGTTCAGCTTGCGCCATCATCCAAATGTGTTTTTCTTTATGTTGAGATCAGCTGTACGTCGCGGAGCATCGTAAAACACTTCATTCAAACTGGACAGAAGCAAAATAAAACGTAACCTCCTTCCTAGGCCTTCGGCCTTGGTGGAGGTAACAAGAAAAGAAAATCACTTTCACCGTTCATGAATCACCTCAAATATTTACTGTATGTATATACATATGTACATGTATATTTTGTTTATTCTATTTTTAACACCAGCCCATGTGTGTATTTTTTTCTACATGTATGTTTTTATTCCATGTGAGCCACGTCAAAGATAAATTTCCACCGCCCGATTTTACAAATACATCAGGCTTCCACGGACATTTTGTGTTGTCTTAAGATTTTTGGACACCAGAACATACTTGTGCTTGTCGGTAACGCTGAAAATGTTAAACGGCGGCGTGCTGTGCCGTTTGAAAAGTGGCGCAAGCTCTCAGTAAACTGTTGTTGTGTTTGTAGCCCTCTGACAGTATTTGTACACTCTGTACTCTGACAATAAAACACATTGCAGGTATGTCACACATTTAAATCACAGTGTGAACCACAACCACATAATTTAATGTTTGCAGACTCAAAGCTATAAAAGATGATTAGGGCCATAAAAAGCACCCACATATCACTCACTGCTGCCCTGAGGAAACAACTGGGAAATAGAAAGTCTGTTTGCAGCTGAAATGTGCATGGACCAGAGAATAATGAATTGTAGATGCTGCCCACACATTTCGCCATCTTCCAGCTGTTTGGTGGCCCACTGGTGGGAGACCTGGGCAACTGTGTGACCATGATTCATGATGACCCCCTACTGTGACCCTCAAGCCCTCGTCCACACTGGGAACGTCAGCAGCGCGTGGCGGCTGCGTTACCTGTTGTTTTTTATTTCGGCGTCCGTGTTAACAGGTTAGAGCAGCCGCACTGGGCGTCTCCTAAACCTAACTTCCTGTGAAAACGTAAATCTATTTTGAAAGGACACTATGCATGTAACGTCGGTCCCCAATGCTGAGGGGCACTGACCAAGCGGCGGTATTTAACGAGTTGGAAGTGAGAATGTGTCGGTTTCCGAAAACATCTGAGTAGAGAAATAGGCGTTACAGTAACAGAATCTTGATTCTGTAATGTAAACACATCCACGTGAATATGCGACGCTCTGAGCTAGTGACGTAGAATAATAAGTGAGAGAGACTGCTGATGGTGGGAGGGTCGGGAGGTGGATGGGTCAAACAAACAAACACAGGACTTTCAACCCAAAGTGTTGTTGTTACGTTAGTGAAGTGACATGTTTTCCGTACTTATGTTATGTTGTTTATGCACATATTTTACTTAATTTACGTACTTATGTTAAGCCCAACCATGAAGTTTTCCCTAAACCTAACTGAGTGGGTTTGTTGCCTAACCCTAACCGCAACTGTTTCACGGTAACAGCAGAGTGTTAAATGGACTTTATGTAAGAATCAGAAATTGCTTGTTAACAGCGACACCTGTGGCTGTTAAGTCAACGAAAGTCAACGTCCTGTTGTCGCGCTTGTGGTCGCAAACAAGCATCGCTCAAAACAGTGAGGTGACACACGTCAGCTAAAACCACAATATCACTCTATATTTCACCTGCTTGGCAGTAAAGTTAGCTGACCAGACGAAGGTCTCTCCATGAATCAATGCTTCAGCCCCCCGACCACGGTCAGAATGAACAGGGGAGACACCGGAGTTTTGGTCGGAGACGATAACGTAACTCTTCTGCAGTGTGTAGTGTGCGTGCATGCACATGAGAGGTGGAGCGAGAGAGCGAATGAGAACGAGCGCGGTGTGTGAGTGAAGGCAGGCAGAGGAGCAGAGTACAGCAGAGACTCCGGCTCTGGAGACCAAAGCTAAGATCTCCCCTGTGTCTTCTGACCGCTGTCGGGAGGCTGGAGCAGGAAGAGTTAACACTGTTTAACAGACGGGCTTCACTAGATAGAACTTTGCGGTTTTGATGCTTCCGTGTAGTTTGTGTTGGAGTCTGAGTCTGAACAGCGTAGCCACACGCGAGCGCGCATGGGACACCAAACCGCAATGATTTATACATGTAAGAAGTAACAAAAAATCTCTTTAAATGACATGCAAAAAGACATTTCGCAAAGTTAATCACGTGGCGTGAAATGACACATGAAAAGCTTACAATGTGTTATCTTGAAACATGGAATGTCCTTAAAGGACCAATATGTGATATATTTACTGTGATAAATCATAAAATGACCATGATATATCATCAGAGATTAAGGAAACATGCTGAATTGAAATACAGGCTACTCTGACAACAATGCCACAGACGGTATGTTCCTCTTCGAAATTTCCATTCCAGTCCGCAGCGCCTGTTTTTGTTTTGTCCGGTTATGATCCCGTCCAGTGTATTTGGACTGCTGTACTCGTTTTAAACACTATCTGTCAGTCCCACATATTGTTCCTTTAAAATGTTGTTAAAATGCTATTTATATGCCTTCCCATGAGAGCAGGTTGGGGGAATAGTGTTAAAAATTTTAACTAATAGATTTCACCATGAAACTTCCCCAGTTGATTACTGACATAAAGATAATTATTTTTTTGTATTTCAAGTTTTCTGAAATTTCATGTTTAAATATACAAATGAGGCATTCTCTAACGTTTGGAGAATTTAGGAGAAATCTAGAAGTGCAGTAAAATAAACACCTGAATGTGTATTCTGAATGTTTTTTGTTTTTTTCCCACTAGTCTGAAATAAAACATTTTAATGGACGTGCATGAAAAAACAATGTTTTTGCCTCCTTAAGTCAACCCATACCATAAATGAACTGATCAAGTCATTTACCCCTACATGCCTTTTTACTTGTTTTCAGGCTTTTTTCATCATTTCTTTTCTGTGGCTCCTTCCCTTCATACATGCACACACACACACACACACACACACAGACAGACAGACAGACAGACAGACAGACAGACAGGTGTGAACTCACCATAACAGACAGGTGAAGCAGTAAAATGAGGGCCGATGAACCCTCCATGCCTCTCAGGTAGAAGCTGCTCACTGGGTAAATAGTGCTCCTCCACGCAGACTGGAGCACAGTCCGCTGCAGTAATATCACCAACACGCCCTCAGAACATGTACGGTTTCCCTCTTCAGCTGCTCTGTCTCTTCTCTGATCCTCCCTGTTCTCTTATAATCCGTCAGCGCTCTCGTTCTCCTTCCTCCTCCCTCCTCCTCCTGCCACGCTAACTCTTCTCCCATCACTGAACACACTGGCAAAAGTCTAAATACATTTTACTTTACTTTTACTTTACTTTACTTTATACTTTATTGTCAGACAGGTCTGAAATTTGTTTTGCATAACAGCAGCTCCGTTTGCAACATCACAGAAAGGACAAAGACAATAAACAAGGATACAAACATTTAAACATTACAATCACAGAAGACAATATTCAGGGCCCTTTAACGCACATTTGATCTGGGATTAGGCTCCATATTTAGTTTAAGGATTGACTGATGCAAAAAAGAGTGCTTCAGTCTAACCTTATTAAATCGTGGAACCCTGTATCTCCGATTCGATGGTAACAGTTGATATTCACTGTTCAAAACATGATTGGGGTTAGAGACGATGTTGTTAGCCAGCCTTAAGATGTTATTATGATAGGCTGATTCATAGAGTTTCTCAAGGGGTTGACCAACAAATTCAATGTGGTCTTTCCAAGATAACATATGATCAATCATTACTCCCAAATATTTATATGAAAATACCTGCAGGATTTTTTCGTTATGAATAACAATAGGAACTTTATGAGAATCAGATGGTGAACCAAATAAAATTTCTTCCGTTTTCTTTGTGTTAATCTGAAGAGCATTACTGTCACTCCACTCGACCATTTTGTTCACACCATGTTGGTGCAGCTCAGGGTTGTCCGAGTGACTTAACAGAGATATTATAGCCGTATCATCAGAATACTTTAGGATGTATTGATTTGGTGTATTTGTACGACAGTCATCGGTGTAAAAGGTGAAAAGCATACACTGTTAAGAATTTCCCAGTAAAATAACAGTAAAGAGCTGGAAGCAGGGTTGCCATTATTCTACTGTAAAATTAACATTATTATACTGTCGCTGAAATTTACAGCTTTGTACTGTTAATGAAAAATACAGTATATACAGGTTTTTTGATTAATTTCACAGTATTTTATAGTTAATTTACTGTTTAAAGATACATTATATAGCTGTTTTTCCCCTTTCTTTTACATTATCTTACTGATTTGTTTTAATGCACTATTTAGGTTGTATTTTTTACATACATTTTAATAAACATTATTTTTTGCCTATATGAATAGACTTAGCAGGTTACAGACAAAGGAATAGTCACACTAAATACAATTAAAGGCACTTGTTAAGAAAAAGGCTATAATTAAGGCTATGATGCCCAAAATGTCTGTCTATATGGCTACAAGCACAGAATGCAAACCATAACAACATGTGAGTGAAGAACAGAGCTAATTCACTGCTTTTACAATCATGTACAATGTGTGAGAAAAGAAAATCTACAGCTTATCTTATTGCACTTTACTTTTTATTTTCATATGAAATTCAACACAGCGCCAACAAAAACCTGACACAGATAACAAACCAAATTTCAGAAGAAATAGCATTTCTGAAGACATCTGTCAATCTTACTAACCTTACTTTGTGGAACAGTTACAGACAGTTGAGCTATATCATAGAGTTAAAACAAAACTCTCAAATAATATTTTGCCTTATATCATAATGAGCACCAACACCACCAGACATGTGACATCATGTCCAAGTATGAATATTCAGGCTCTAACAAGACACATGGATAAGTGTGGAAGTCCAAGTATTGGGCGATAATGGGGGAGTGAGTTAGTGAATGACTTATGGCCCACTCAAAGACACCAGTTCTCTCAATCCAGCCTTGGTAGCCCGCTGACTGTGTGAGAGAGAGATACATGAGTTCCAACACAACTTTCATTGTAACTTCTCACATACAAAATCAGTGTGTGTACCCCTCATTTCCTCTTATCATGTATGTAATGTAAACTCACCATTTTAAATGAAGTCCCACTCAAGTCCATGAGTCCCATCAGCAGAGTGGATACATGTGGATATACGGTTGTAGTCTTGTCTTGTAGCTCGTGAATTTGCCAGTTTTCTTTGAGAAGACTTTGCCCTGTCCATCCTTGGTGCCTCTCTCAGGGTTTATTCCTACGGTGCACCTGAAAAATGATAGTGTTTCTTCAGGTACTGTGTAAAAATCAAGTTGTGTGAATCACTTAGATTAATGCCACAATAAAAATACAGGTTTTACAGGTGTAGAAGGTGGAAAATAATGCAGCAAGCCCCATCAAGAAGGTGGGCTGGATCCCTTCACATATGAAGTGGCCCTCAAGGCTGACCATCCAGCGCCAATAGCTTCCTGCTGTTTCACCTGAAACTTAGAAAGAATTTTCCTCAGTCAACTTCATGGATTTTTAGTCAATGTTTTAAATGAATTGTGTTGAGTGGTGTGCATTACTGGTTGAGAAACTGTTTTTTGATCAATTATGAATATTCTGACCATCTGATCTATAGAACATGTGGTTTTCAGATATCATTCAAAAACACTAGTTAGCTAGTAAATAACCTTGCCTTCAATTTTGTATCTGCTCTGCTGAATTACCACCCAATAACCAACATGCACTGAAGTCTTAATGTTACTTTAAATGTTGAAGGGACTTCCATAGACTGTAAAATGTATACACCGTCGTTATGCATGAATTCACTGGCAAAATACATGTGTCAGCACATTAACTTAGATATTAACTTGAATACATAGATATTAAAATGAGCTCCTTGTGTTGTCCGATTAATATGCAATCATCTGTGAAATTCTAGCTAGCTGTTGAATCCCTCTATCATGACATGCACATATTCTGTAATGCAAACTAACTGGAAACATCACTGATAACCTTTGCACAGATTTATTAATTAAATAAAATTACTACTTACCAAATAATCAGTAAGATGGGAATGGATGAAGAAAAGAACGGATCCAGCCTCACATGTGCAGATCAGGTGAAATTGCTCTTCCCAGAATTCAAAAAATACTGCATCGAACTGTTATTCATGATACTTTAGACAGTTGATCAGCAGTAAAGTGCTGTTTTTTAAGAATACATTATAGTTCAGTTAAAAAACGGCCTATGAGCATAATTTAACAGATTTTCTTTTGTATTAACAGTAAAGCACTGTTTTTTAGCAATAACAGGTTAATACTGTTGAAATTCTGCTGTAAATTAACAGCAATTGTTTACAGTGTAGCTGAACTCACGCAACCCTGAGAGGTACAGTGTGCGTGTCTACAGAAGCCTGAAAGACTGGTTGCCACACTGGTGCCAGCTCGGTTGCAAAGTTCTTCAGAAGGAAAGCATTGCATTCATCTGGTCCAGCAGCTTTCTTGGAATTTGTACACCGAAAACTTTTCCTAACATCTTCGACAGTGATGACAATTCTGTCTGAGGTAGTTGGTATAATAGTTTTAAGTATTTCAGTGCACTTATCAGAATTATCTAGTGATTCAAATCTGGTAAAGAAAGTGTTTAGGTCGTTGGCAAAGCAAAATTCATTATCTGTCACAATAGGTTTAGTTGGAGATGACATTCCTGTCATAGATTTCATGGTATCCCACACCTTTTTAGAGTTATTAGCTTTAAAGGTATCTTCCAGAAGCTGTCTGTGTGCCAGTTTTGCTTTCCTCAATTTGATTTTGAGCTCTTTTCCTGTCTGTTTAAGTGCTCCATAATCTTTGTTTTTGAAAGCCACTTTCCTTGTATTTATTACTTGTATTATGTCCCTGGTCACATATGATTTATTATTTGGATAGATTTTAAATCTCCTTTGTGGGGACAACCAGCTGTACACAAAAATTTATATAATCATTTGTAACAGTAGTCATTTCTTCTAGTGATCCCTCCTGAAAGATTTCCCAATTTGTCCAATCAAAACAGGCTTTCAGTTGCTCCCTACTTTCATTTGTCCATGTCCTTATCACTTTCTTTTCAGGTTTACTTTGCTTGAGTTTGGTCTTGTACACTGGGATCATGTGCACAACGTTATGATCGGAATTTAATATGGGTGGCCTACACTTGGAAACATAGGCACCTTTAACGTTTACAAAACACTTGTCCAGGATATTGTCTTTTTGAACATTTAACATTTTTTTACCTTATGAAAATGGATTCAAATTTTCATTCAGAAGCGTTTCAGAATGAAGCTCTAGCAGAAGTTCAGTCAGGAAGACTGTATATACTTTTGCATGCTTAGTTTAATTCTCATACATCCTGCCATTTACTCCCCTCACACATGCTCACTTAAAATTTCCTTGCTGTCATTGTGGGAAAAATCATGCGTAGACACAATATTGATGTTGCAAACTTGGACACAAAGTGACTTCCAGGTGTGCATGAATTTAAAAATATAATCCTTTACTTCTTTTCTGGAAACACAGAAACACAGCACGTTAGCATTGCGCGGCTACATACTGCCAATACGTCTGCTGAATGACGCGCTATAAACATTCACGTTCACTATGAACTCGCAATAAACATAAAATGTCTTCTTCCTGTATAATCTTCAAAACACATTTACAATGACAACGTTCTGCACACTCACAACTCATATCTTAGCAGGCCACTGTTAGTTACAGTTGTGTGAGTTTTACTCCTTATAACCACACATTAACCTAGCAAAATATTAGCTGCTAGTGCACGTAAACGTATATCAGATTAAAATAAAAACAATACATAAGATACATGAGAATGGGGGTGTCCAGTGTCCATTACTATGCCTAACATTACTGTTGGTCCCACATTGATTTCCATTGCTATGCTGATGACACGCAGTTGGATGTCCCTTTAAAGCCTGGTACCACCGATGTGTCCTGTTTGTTGTCCGGCCTCACCGAAATCAAAAATTGGATGTCCAAAACGTTCCTGCAGCTGAATGACTCCAAATCAGAAATAGTTATCATTTCCCCCTGTAGCCCCAGCACTAGTAGTATTGAGAATCTCTCCTCTAGTCTGGGTGCCTGGTCTAACAATGTGCAGAAAGAGGCCCGGAACCTCGGTGTCATTATTGATTCTGAGCTGTCATTTGATGCTCAGGTGACTAAAGTGGTGCAGTCCTATTTTGCCCAACTGAGACAACTTACCAAGATCAGGTCATTCTTTTACCCTGCAGATTCAGAAAAGTTCATCCATGCTTTTATTTGATTATTGCATCGCACTTTATTCTGGTATCAGCAGGCGGAACTTCCAATGACTACAGTTGATACAGAACGCTGCTGCCAGGCTGCCAGGCAGGTTGGCAACACTGGACTGTGACTGGACGAGAGATGGCAGAGGGAAGTAATGGATCAGGTAGCCAGTTAGTAGCGATGGAAGTAGGCGGCGGGAGGTATGAGGAGTGGAATTTAGTTTGGAAAAAATAAACGCGGAAAGAACCAAAATAATAAATGGGATGATAGTGAATGCAACGTGAGAACAGCTGTAGTAGAAATGAGGAGAGAGGATTACAAGGTAATGGTTAAACATACGTCAAAAGGGGCTTCTTTCGGCGATTGGAACCCAATTCTGCTAACTAAATCCATTGGTCGGGAAATCGGGGAGGTTAAGAGTGCTAAGGTACTAGGAAATGGATCACTGCTGATAATGTGTAAGGATGGAGAACAGCGAGGGGGAAAGCAATCAGAATGAATAAAATAAATGGCAAGAAAGTGCAATGTTCTCTGACTAGTGACCGGAAAGTGGTCAGGGGAGCTGTCGCAGGAATCCCTGTAAATATATCAGATGATGATGATGTTAAAGAAAATGTAACAAATGCAAATGTGAGTGAGGTCGAACGTATGAAAGCAAACAGGAACGGGATTAAATGTGATAACCTCTCGGTTCTGATCACATTTGAGGAAGATAGACTACAGGAAAAGATCTTACAGTATGTGTTATGATGTTTGGCTGTATGTCCCCCCCCCACCACCACTCAGATGTTTCAAATGTCAGAGATTTGGACATGTGGCCACGGTCTGCAAGGGAAAGCAAAGGTGTATATATATATATATATATATATAAATAAAAATGTGGCAGAGACCACGAGTATGGCAAATGTGCAGAGGGAGCAAAGCTGAAATGTTGCAACTGTGGAGGGGAACATATCTCGGCTTACCGTGGATGCGAGGTCAGTAAGAGAGCGGCGGAGGAGATGCAGCGAGTCGAGGTTGCACAGGGAATCAGCTATACAGATGCAGTAAAGAAGGTTGACACACAGGTGTCAGGAAACACGCAGGTGTCAGGAAACATGCGGGTGACAAGACAAAACGACAGCGGGAACAAAGATACAGGAACATGTAAAGGATGGAAGGAGGAAACTCTGATAGTGAGCAAGAATGATTTTGTACTTTTTATGTGCAGAGATAATCAACTGTTCGGCACGGACGAAAAAGCCGAAATGAAAGGATCAAAATAACTGTCAAATCAGCGGAAAAGTACCTTGATATGAAAGAGCCGCACTGAGAAACAGTTAAAGATGTTCTTAATGAAGATAAACTGTCCCCCTTCAGGCATTGGCTGGATCCTCTGAGTCATCTTAATTGTACTTTAGTGGAATGAAAGACCTTAATTGCAAATGGCCAAGAGTTTAAGAGGTATATCGATAACTTGCAAGAGAAACCTAATATAATGTGTATGGTTGAAACTACAGTTAGATTTTATTATAAAGGGATATACTGCAGTTAAAGGTGGAGGAGTTGCATCATTCGTACAGAATGGAATGAGTTGTACGATTACACAGGTGAGCACAGATCATGGATCATTTGTGATTAAGGTATGGACTAATAGAGGGAAGATAGATATCATTAACTTTTGTGGAAAACTAAATCTAGGTATATTACCGCTGGACCACTGGAAGACAGTGTAATATGGTGTGGGGATTTCAATTCACATAATTCATCATGGGGGAACAATTGCACAGATGCAAATGGTTTTGTTGTTGAAGAATTTATTGAGGATCACACCATACACGGTGTGTATTAATAATGGGGAAGGAACACGATATAACAGCACACAAAACACAGAAGCAGCACTTGACCTGACATTTGTATCTAGTGTAATAGCAGGTGACTACAGCTGGTAGCGATCATTACCATTGCGCCACGGGGTTTTGCTTGCAACCTCTGACTCACGCGTGCATTAGACTCCTTGGTCCGTGTTTCAAGACGGGTCAGGTGGGTTGCCGACATCACCGCAGACCTCTGGTGCCTTTTACGTGGTGCCGTGCTCCGATCTGGCGGCACAACGTGGTTGAGGCAGTTGATAGTCGCACCGGGAGCGGGGGGGCGTCCCCGGCGGGGAGAGAGGGCACAGCCAGCCCTTCAAGATTCAAGATTCAAGAGTTTTATTTGCCATTTGCACCTATAAGTACATTGGAATTCTGAGCAGTTTACACCGAGTCAGCTTTAAGAAAAGAAAAAAGGTAGAAAAGGCACAAGGTAATTACAGTACAAAATAAGTAGCACATTCAACTCAACACAATAAATAAATAAATTATTAAAATATAAAACGCCCTCAGTGTAGTCAATAAATAAACTAAACTACCCTCTGCATAGGAACGATACCCCCAGAATACAAATATACAGTATATTCTCCATGACCATGTTAAAAGAACATCTAACTCTCAAAAATATTTAAAAAAAATAATAATTATTAAAGCTGCAAGCAGCGATGAACAGGCCCTCGCCCCCGCGGGCACGTCTGGGGAACGCGCACATCGGGATACCCGCTGTCGTGCATTCCCGTGAAAGTCGGAAACTGCACGCAACAGTTAGAGTGAATTTTCTGCTTGTAGCATGTGGCGCTGGAAATGAACTGTTGAGAACATGAAATACTCATCGACAGCATGAATGAAGCTGCTAGTGTTGAATCAGAAAGACAATCCAAGCAAAGGAAGAACACAAGCAGCAAAGTCCCAAAAGTAAATGAACTACAGACAGAACGGATCGACGAACCGTGCCCGTGTACGGTACGGAGCGTTCACACTAAAATCAATCGAACTGGATTTTGGGGACAAGTGGACTCGGATCCGGGTCCAGTTCCCTGATGTGAAAGCAGACTTATTTACATATAAAGACTGAAAGTGTTTCTAAAAATGAGCCGTAAACTGAACCAATCCGACTGTAAACTGATCTCACCAGGAAATGGACACAATAATAAACAATGTGTGTGCGTGTAGGTGTGTAATTAGTGTCTAGGTATGTGTTGTTGCGTGCTATTTTTGGTGTGATGTTCTTCAGAACAGAACTGGTTGAACCATATTTACCAGAAACAAAAAAGACTTTCTGTTGCAGCACGTCATTCATGATTGTCATCACACCATCACACATTCACTCAGCTGCTAAACTTCACATTAAATGAGGTGTTTTCTGAATGTAGTTTAGTCTGATGCTTCCGTGTTGGCAGTCTGCTGAAACATCGTGGTTAACGTGAGACGAGTCCGACGGCAGCAGTGAGGGTCAGGGCCGACTTCCTGTTGGGTTTACGGTATACCTCCAAGAGGGTGTTTTTTTACGTCTCATCATGGTACATATACTTACCAAATTTCATACATCTAGGTGAAATGTGTCGCCGGGGCTCCTCAATAGGGGGCGCTAGCGAGCCAAATTTCTACACCTGAGCACAAATCACATACCAAACATCTATTTCACGCACATCTGATGCGTGTGCCAAAGTACACGCGTTTTTGAGTAGCCCAAGCACCTTGTTTTTTCGCCCAAAGAGATAATATAATAATTAAAGCTGCAAGCAGCGTTGAACGGGCCCTCGCCCCTTTGCGCACGTCGGGGGTACCCGCTGCCGTGCATTTCCATGAAAGTCGGACACTGCACGCAACAGTTAGAGGGTATTTTCTGCGTGGAGCGCGTGGCACTGTAAATGACCTGTTGAGAACCTGTGGGGCATCCTTAAAAGGCACTTCTATGAGGGTGGGTGGCAGTATACAACAATTTCTTGTTGCCAGTAGGTGGCGCTATCACCATAACTCAATAATGGAACGTATATGTCTTCAGGCCGGGACTCTTATCCAGCTTGTGAAGTTTGGGGCAGATTGGAATATGTAGGGTCAAGTTACAACAGCCTCCTGTGTCATGTCGTATGCCTCGAATGGTTGAGGATAGGATAGGTCGTCTGGCAGCGAGTCTCACGAGAGTTTTTGCAGATCTCAGATCAAATTTCGCAATTTACAGGCTCCCTTCTAGTCGCTAGTATGGAAGCGGAAAATCAGGGCTGAAGTCGAGTAGAGTGAACTTGCTATAACCAAACTGCCAATCACTGGGCATTTTCATAATGTAGTAATCACATTTAGTACCAACTCGAAGGGACTGGAAGATCTATACTCATTTGTTGTTTTTTGTTGTACATCTGAATACTTTGTTCAAACTCTGTATAAGCTGAACCTGTTTGAACCTGTGTCTGAACACCCACGCAGGTGTTGTCAGTTATTGCGGCTGAACAAGAATAATAAGAATGCCCAAACAGGTGCAATGAAAGCACCAGCTGCCGTCCTCACGTTTTATTCAATGTGTCTGTGCGGTTTGTTGTATTTAGGACCAGTACGGCAACTATTTGATCCAGCACGTTTTGGAGCACGGCCGAGCTGAGGATAAGAGCAAGATAGTGGCAGAGATCAGAGGCAATGTACTGGGACTCAGCCAGCACAAGTTTGCCAGGTAAAATCCACAACTAACAACATTTCAGTCTTATCTTCACTCCTTCTTTAAAACAGGTTTCTTTCCCATCTCCACAGACCTTTTTCCCCCCCCTTTCTCTTCGTTTAAATGTACCCTCACGCTCACACCTTCCTTCCTGTTTCTAGTAATGTGGTGGAGAAGTGACTGAGGGGCCCCCACAGTGCCTTATACACCATGATGAAGGACCAGTACGCCAACTACGTGGTGCAGAAGATGATCGACGTGGCCGAGCCTACCCAGCGCAAGATCGTAATGCACAAGGTAGATGGAGAGAGGAAGGCCCCATCAAAATGCTGGGATAATGGAGGCTGTTCCAAACCTCGTTGTGTATACTCGTTCTCATGCGACCGTAGTGTAGTTTTTTTTATAGCCTAACATTAGCTTGTGTGATTGCATTCATACTTCACACAAAAATCATTAAAGTGGTGTTCATTTGTGGAGATTATCTTGCTGAACAAAACGTGTAAGTATCATAAACGTTTGTTTGCCACAGAGTTTATTTTCTGCAATAATACAAAACTCACTGGAAATATCCCGTTGACTTCTTGTTCAGGGAACCAGGGCGATGCTAACTTCCTGGTTGGCCTACTAAAATACGTCATCCCTGCACCACTCTATTATGAGTCAATGTTATGTTCAACCCTTTCTTCAGTGATTATGAACATGGAAGATGTCAAGAAATTACAGTGAGCAGAGATCTAATCAGCCAAATAAACTGAAAACACCTGTGTGGGTGTTCATAGCTTTTAACGCAGGGTGCAGAACCCTCGGAACCTCCTCCACTGTCACCTCTCTGTTGTCAGTGTCATTCCTACACCCAGACTGAGGTGTAGGAATTTGTGGTGTAGAGACTACAGGTAAAAGAAATGCACTGCACCTTTTTTTATTAGCTTCTGGTGCCTGTAATTTCAGATATTGTACTGGCATCACCTATAATCATGACTAAAAGAATATCAGTATGTCATTTGGTACCCCATTACATTCATGAAGTCAAAACTGCAGCTAATGGTGACAAAGTTAAGAGCGAAAAACAACGTTACTGGGTGAGTGATCTAATCGGCGTGAACGTCAGAGTTTGGGTGTGTCCCATTGTCACGCATGGAAAAGATGCTGTAAAGACAAACTTATTGTCTGTGTTATTTATTGGTTTTGATGTGAATTATTCACACTCTACGGTGTTGACTTCATTAAGTCAGAAAGATTAGTGACATGGTTTGATTTGATTAAAACCTGATTCTATTGAGCAGGTTCCTCAGGCACGGCTCAACAATAAGGATTGCTCACATGCCCGGGGCAAGTATAATGCCACATTGGGCTCGTAAATCTAACAACTTCCTGTTTCCTTTAGGTGGCGCTATGACTATCACTCATAATTGAACGTATACGTCTTGATGCTGGGACTCTTATAAAACATGTCAAGTTTGGTGCAGATTGGACAATGTATAGTCAATTTATAACAACTTCCTGTTTCTTGTAGGTGGCGCTAGAACTATCACTCATAATGGCACATATATGTCTTCAGGCCTGGACTATTATCCAGCTTGTGAAATTTGGGGCAGATTGGACTATGTAAAGTCAAGTTACAACAGCTTCCTGTGTCATGGCAAAACATCGAAATTCATCGCGCCGCCACAAGAACGCCATTTCACGTAAACACAAAAGCTTTGTAATTTAGTCTCCTGAAGGTGTTGTGATTCTGTTGCCCGACTTTGAGATGGATCGCTTGAATCCTCTGGGACGGGTATTGCAAAGTTCCATACCTAAGAAGTGACAAAATGGCGTTTTCTCACATGATGTATGACATCACCGTTTTTGCGATCAAAAATGTTGCAATTTAGCATCGCAGTAGTTTGAGGGTTATGCCACCCAAATTTGACGCAAATCTGATGAAGTCTCTTTGAGGAGTTCGTAAAAGTATGCATAAAATACATGAAAAACGCACAAAATCCAAGATGGCCGACTTCCCGGTGGGCGGAGCTAATGAAACCTGATGAGGAATATGTCTGAAATAATGAGCTGGATGTGCATACCAAATTTCATGAATATCGGATCAACTTTGTCCAAACTATGGCTTTACACGCGTTAGGGGGCGCTATAGAGCCGGCTAAACACGCTAAGCCCAATCGCTGTACATTCACGTAAAATTTACAGATGTCCATCGTTTTACCATCTTTCATGAGTTTTCGAGTATACCAAGGGCAAAGGCATGTTCAAAGGCTAAAAGACATAAGGGGGCGCTAGAGAGCCAACATGCCACGCCCACGCAAAATTTCACCACTAAATCAAAGTAATTATTAGTTTGGATGTGCGTGTAAAATTTCATGAGTTTTTGTGCATCATAAAGTCCTCAAACATGTGTTCGTAAATTTTAAAAACACGCAGGAAATCCAAGATCGCTGACTTCCTGGTTGCCGAAAAAATCTCAGAAATATTTAATCCGGGTATGAGGATGTGAGCAATGACATACTTGAATTTCGTGACGATTGAAGAAACTTTCTCTGAAAAACTGCCTACATTAGGGGGCGCTATCTCGCCCCCTGGACACACCCGAGCCGGGTCACTCCAGAACATTGAATTTCCCACCAGTTCTGACGCATATTCCACTTTTGGTGAGTTTTTGGGGATGGCTAAGGTCCCAAAAAGGCAATCTCCCGGCAGAAAAAGAATAATACTTAGAAAAACAATAGGTTTCCTAGCACTTCATGCCAGGACACCGTTGGGGTCCTGGCACTTTCGTGCTCGGGCCCTAAATATTTCAGACAATAACACAGTGGAAGGCAGCATATTGCACAGCATTACAGTCCATTCAGTTCAGGTGTACTGTGTGTTAATAATGGTATGGAGGTGAGGTGAGGTGTGGGGTATTTGTGTCCCTCTTTAATGCCCTTTGCCACCAGTCTGATTGTAGCTGGGAAGAAGCTGTTGTGAAAGCAGAGGTGCTCTGTGAGTGGAGATGCTCTCTGTTCTGTGGTGCCTCAGGTTATGTCCTGATTCCCTCCACCTGAACAGAGAGTGAGCTGGGTGTTGTCTGTCCCTCAGGATGCTCTGTGCCCTTCTCCTGCAGCGCTGGGTGTATATCGTGTCCATGGACAGGAGGCTAGAGCCAATGATTCTTTCTCCAGTTTTTATGACTCGCTGCAGTGATTTCCTCTCAGCCTGGGTAGCGTTCCCAAACCACACTGAGATGCCGCTGGTGAGGATGCTTTCCACCAGTCCTCGGTAGGCCAGGGTGAGGGGCTGACGTCTGAGTCCAGCCTTCTTCAGGAGCCTAATGAAGTGCAGCCACTGCTGAGCTTTCTTTACTGTTTCAGTAGTGTTTTTGGCCCAGCTCAGGTTGTCAGTCAGGTGAAGGCCGAGGAACTTCAAACTGTCAGCCCGCTCCACCTGTGTGTCCTGGATGATGAGAGGCTGCAGATGGGGGGGCTCTCCTCCTGAAGTCCACGATGAGTTCTTTTGTTTTTTCTATGTTGAGAACAAGGTCGTTGTCCTCTCCATAGCTGATGATTTTTTTGACCTGTTCCCTGTATGCAGACTCGTCCCCACCTTGGATGAGGCCGAGGATGGTTGTGTCATCTGCATATACTTGATAATGATGTTGTTCTTCTCAGTGGAAACATTGTCATGGGTGTATAGTGCAAAACGTTTTGGGCTGAGGCAGCAGCCCTGAGGGGTTCCCGTGCTGACTGTGAGCTCAGCAGAGATCTTATCTCCCATCCTCACCACCTGTGGTCTGTCAATCAGAAAGTCCAAAATCCAATTGCAGGTGGCTGTTGGGACCCCGAGGTTAGCTAACTTCACAGTCAGCTTCATTGGCCGGATCGTATTAAAGGCGGAGCTGTAATAAAAAAAAGGAAGCGTGCATATGTCCTGTTACTGTCCAAGTGTTGGAGTGTGGAGTGAAGTGCCAGTGCCACTGCGTCATCCACTGCGTCATTGAACTGTAGGGGGTCCAGTGAGTCAGGAATCACTGCGTTAATTGATTAAAGAACCAGCTTCTCCAGGCACTTCATGGCCACTGAGGTGAGTGCCACTGGCCTGAAGTCGTTCAGTGTATGTGTATCTGGTTTCTTCGGGACCGGTATGATGATAGATGACTTGAAACACCTAGTGACTGTTTCCTGTGTGAGAGAGGTGTTGAAGACTGTTTCCTGTGTGAGAGAGGTGTTGAAGGTGTCTGTGTACACCCCTGCCAACTGTTCAGCACTGGCCCTCAAGACTAATAATAATAATAATATGTTAGATTTATATAGCGCTTTATAGTAATCTCAAAGACGCTTTAACATAGTCGGGGGGAAAACGGTGTGAGACAGACAGACAGGAGACGAACGACAAAAAGCGACATACACAGGCACAATCACATACATACACATGGACTGATGGGTAGGGGGAACGAGGGGGCTACGGGTAAGCAGATGAGAAAAGATGTGTTTTGAGGCGGGACTGGAATGTGGTGAGGGAATCGGAGTCTCTGATGAGATTGGGGAGTGAGTTCCAGAGCTTGGGAGCTGCCCTGGAGAATGCTCTGTCCCCAAAGCTGCGGAGTTTGGACGTGGGGGTGGAGAGTAAACCAGCCGAGGTGGATCTGAGGGACCGTTGAGGTTGGTAGGGGGAGAGGAGTTCAGAGAGATAGGGGGGTGCAAGTTGGTGGAGGGCTTTGTAGGTGAGGGTCAGGATTTTGTAGGAGATCCGGTGGGAGACGGGGAGCCAGTGAAGGTCTTTCAGGACTGGGGTGATATGATGCCATGATTTGGTGTGGGTGAGGAGTCGGGCAGCTGCATTCTGGACCAGTTGTAATTTATTTATGGAGGTGTTGCTGATGCCATAGAGGAGTGAGTTGCAATAGTCAAGGCGGGAGGAGATGAAGGCGTGGATGAGTTTCTCTGCTGTAGGGGGTGTGAGGGACGGACGGATTTTTGCGATATTGCGAAGGTGGAAGAAGGATATTTTGACCAGTTGGCGGATGTGGGGCTCAAGGGAGAGGGTGGAGTCGAAGATCACGCCAAGGTTACGTGCCTGGGGGGAGGGGGAAACAGAAGTGCCATCGATGTTGAGTGTGAGGTTGTTGGTTTTGGTGAGGGTGGATTTGGAGCCGATGAGGAGGAGTTGTGTTTTGTCGCTGTTGAGTTTTAGAAAGTTCTGTTGCATCCAGGCTTTAATTGCAGAGAGGCAGGAGTTGATGTGGGAGAGCGGTGGGTTTTGAGGGGTGTTGGTGCTGAGGTAGATCTGAGTGTCGTCAGCATAGCAGTGGAAGTCCAGGTTGAAGTGGCGTAGGATCTGACCGAGGGGGAATAAGTAGATTATGAACAGGAGTGGACCGAGTACAGAGCCTTGGGGGACACCTTGTGTGACTGTGGATGTGGCAGAGGAGTTGTTGTGAAGGGAGATGAAGTGAGATCTGTTGGTGAGGTATGACTGGAGCCAGCTGAGTGCAGTACCTTCGATACTGATGTCTTGGAGTCTGGTGAGAAGAATGTTGTGACTCACGGTATCGAAGGCTGCACTCAGGTCCAGGAGGATGAGGATGTTGAGGGCTCCGGTGTCAGCAGAGGTGAGGAGGTTATTGAGGACTTGGAGGAGTGCAGTTTCTGTGCTGTGGAGGGGGCGAAAGCCAGATTGGAGGGGTTCAAGCAGGTTGTTGGAATGCAGGTGGGATTGGAGCTGGGTGGAGACGAGGCGTTCAAGGGTTTTGGAGAGGAAGGGGAGGTTGGAGATAGGGCGGTAGTGATTGAGACAGGAGGGGTCCAGACCAGGTTTCTTGAGTGTGGGGGTGACACTCCACACTCGTTGACACTCCATCAGGTCCAGCTGCCTTGCGTGGATTCACCTGCTTCAGAGCCCTCAGAACCTGTGAGTGTGTCACCTGTAATGAAGTCTCATCAGGGTTATGGGGGGCTTTTGAGGGGGTGTCTCCATTCAGTCTGTCAAATCTAGCGTAGAAGCTGTTCAGGTTGTCTGGAAGGGTGGTGTCCCGAGCTTTTGTCCTCGTCGTGCTTCTCCTGTAGTTAGTGACAGATTGGATTCCCTGCCACCTACTATGTGTGTTGTTATCCAAGTAACAGCTCTCAAGTTTCTGGGAGTACGCCCTCTTTGCAGCTTTTATGGATTTTTGTAGCTCATATCGGGCAATTTTATACTCCAGTGTCCCCTGACTTAAAAGCTGCACACCGTTTCCTGATCTTCAGACGAACATCTGCATTAACCCAGGGCTTTTGATTGGGAAAGACACGAATAGTCAGGGGGGGAACACACATGGAAGTGAACCAGTCAACATAGCTGCTAACAGTCTCTGTGTACTCATGGATGTTGTCTGTCGCCTCAGATGTTCATGTCTGTGGCCTCCAAGCAGCCCTGTAGCTCTGCCAGTGCACTGTCATTCCACCTTCTGGGGCGTAAACAACACTCAGGATGATGCACTGCAGTTCTCTTGTTTTGTTTCGTCCTGCAACAGTGGTTGAGATTATGCAGTGGGGTTAAAGCTGGGGTATGCAAGATTTGTTATTTGATATTTGCAGGCGGTGGGCAGTGCCCCTGCAGACACACACTCCCGGTGAGTCATAGGTGATGAGTAGAGGAGATTTGAATGAGTCTATATAATTCAGAGGGAGAATCCTGCCTTTAGAGTGGTGTACAGTTTATATATAAAGTATGTATGTACTGTATAATTCCTTTTACATTGTTATCTGAACCATGTTGTATTTTCTTTGGCAGAACCACGCATATAAACCAACAAGGCCATGTTCTGTACTGCTGCTCAATCTAATTAAACCCTTTAAAGGAGAGTCTGCGTCCGGGTTTTAATAGACACACCTGGGGCGAAGTTTGAACCAGAACCAGCCAGACAGTACAAGCTAATACAGTCCTTTATTATAGGCTCAGTAACAACTTTCCTCTTTGATTGCGCTTATAGTTAGGGCTGCCTCAGGCTGCCTTGGACCAGCCCCTAGTTCTGCTGCTATAGGCCTAGACTGCCAGGGGACTTCCTATGATACACTGAGCTCCTCTCTCCTTCTCTCCCTCTCCATCTGGATGCATTCATGTCCCATTCATGCATGTTACTAACTTGATTTCTTCCCCAGAGTCTTGCAGGTATCCATGGACCGAGGTTACACCTGGATCGTGGTTGCGTCTGCTGCTCTGGCCCTGCTTGGCACCCACAACTAGTACCATTATTATCATGTCATATTTCTATTATTATTACGGCTATTAATAATGCTATTACTATTATCACTCTATTATATCCGCCACTTTTGATTATTGTTATTGGTCCTATTTGTATTACTACTTTTTGCTGTTGTGCTATTATTGTGGTTGCTATGCATCTCTTATTCAGTGCATTCTCTAATAGAGTATGGTCTAGACCTGCTCTATATGAAAAGCGTCTTGAGATAACTTCTGTGATGATTTGACGCTATATAAAAAATAAATTGAATTGAATACTGACGTCCATTTGAACGACGACGCGTTCACTTAATGTTGTACGTAGCGTAGTCCATTTGAATGGTGTCTGCTTTCCTCATGAACTGCCAAGCTTAACTTTTAGGTCAACATAAGAAGTACTAGAGGGGCACAGACAGAAAGAAAAGTTTTAACTACAGGTCCATGGCAAATGAGCAAACTCAATCTGCTGATGAGCGCCATGTGATATGGTCGAATGCTCCAGAAAAAGTAAGTACACCATGAGTTGAAATTGTTTGTCTACCACAGTATGCTTCAGAAAATGGCCAGCAGTGATGTTAAATAGACACATAAATAGTAAGAGGATTATGGAAATGTTTTATCTGAATGAAAATCCACAACTAGTCCTGCAAATTAAAGACAAAATACGTTGTTTGTCTCTAGAAGGACAGGTTAGGGGAAGATGTTATTTGGGTTAAAATAAGTACTCAGATAAAGGTTACATGTTGACCCATCCATCCACTCCTGACCTGAATCATAATTCCCTTTATCACGTGAAAAGATGTAATTTGGGAGCATTTGCTGAAACAAGCAGGAACCTGCTTTGCATTTCTATACTATAATATGTGACATGAATCCCTGAGGCGTTGACTCAAAGCCGAGGAATGCCATGGTGTGTAAGGGAAGACGTGTGAAAACATAATGACACGTTGCGTGAGACGTTCAGGGTGCGGCGAACGATAGCAGCTGCAGACAACAAGCTTTACGACCTGAGAAATTGTCAGAGAGCCAACGCGACTGAGGTCCGCCCAGTTTCTTTCCCTGATGTAATTCCCAGCATACCTTGACCTAACTTCCACCTGAGCAGAGGTATGATCAGCCAGAGTAACTGAAAATCCTCCTCAGTGGATCTGCAGGGTGTTTAAGACGAAGGTGCAGTTTGGGGGACGCTCTAGGCCAGCGCTTCGCAATCTTTTTGGCTTATCACCCATTCAAAGGAAGTCATGTCTATTGGCAACATATCACACAATCATTCACATCACATGATGGAGGCCTGAAGAGGTAATAAAAAACATTATCCAGTAATTCATAAGAAAAAAACAGGAGTGATGAGAAGAACGGGGTTTCGTACAAAAAACTACGCAATCTGGTTGCCATGGTAATGAATTACATCTGTTAAACACACCCCACCACGTTATGCGCTCAAGGTTTTATTACATTATGAGCTTTTATTACATTTAAGTTATTACATTATGCACAGTTATTACGTTATGAGTTGGAAAGGAGAAATAAAACTAGTTCATCACAGGAGTCAGAAGGAGGGAGAGAACAACGGGGAACGGCAAGGATATGGAATGGACGGCAGCCAGTCAGAAGAATTTAAAGTAATCTTTAAATTAAAGGAAGAATGTTGAATGTTGAAGTTGTTTTCTCTAGTGTACTTAATGAGTTTCGTCTGTAAGCTCAACTACTTAAAAAATTGGTTTATAAAGTATAGTAATTGCGAACTGTAAATTGCATATATGAAAACAATCTCGGAAAAAAAGGGAAAAAATAAAGTATAAAACAAAATTAAAGGACGGACGGTGTCATGGTCTGGCTGTGCCAGAGGACATTTGGACTTGTTTCCTTTTTGTTTAGATCTGGTGTTCCTCCTGTCCGTTTTCCCCGTGTCTATTGGTTTGTAGTTTGGTTTAGTTCTCAGTTTGGTTTTTGGTGTGTTTCATTTGGACTTGTTGAAACTGTTTGTTTCCTATGATCTGGACTCTGGTTTTGTTTTGTCACTTTGTTTTGATAATTAAAAGCTCGCTTTTTGTTAAATTAATCCATTCTGCCTGGTCACTCTGCATTTGGGTCCACCCTTTAAAATAATACCGTGACAGACGGTCAGGATTTAGTTCAATTTGGCTAGCTGGGGCATTGAGGGAAGAGCGACTTTGCATTTGCAGCCCGAGAGCAGCAGTGAGAGTGATGCTAGTGGGTGCATGTTCCAGACTGAGGACAGCCAGCATGGTGTACATGCCTGAACTGCCAGTTTATGCCCACAGATCTGTAAAATAAATGTTGCAGTCAGGGTCCAGGGAGGTGTCTGGGCAGGACAGCCCAAACTCTCCTGTCTGGATGAGGGCATCCTACGGTTGGCTCGTCAGACATGGAATGACATTCTGGCACTCCATGACAGCCAGGACCCATGGGCAGATAACCGGGAGTATCAGTACTTTGCATACCGCCAGTTCACCATCTGGCAACATGGACGCCTGGGAACCGGGTGATCATACCAAGCTGCTGCCGTGTGGCGGATTCGTAACGAATACCCTGACCCCTTTAACCAATATGTTGGCTACAAGGAAGCACCGTTTAGGTGAATTCAAAAACTGTTTGGAGTGTTTGTGTGTGTTACTTCTCTACCTCATAGAAAAACTGTCCAGTGTTCCTGTGTGTTCATTGTGTCAAAGAAAAAATTGATTTAATTTTATAAAAGTACAAGCCAATGTGTTCTTTTTTTGTGTCTATGTACACGAATCAATACATTAAATTCCGTGACAATTTCAAGGAATTTAATTTATTTTTGTAAAGATTTAATTTATACAGTATACATATGGTATTCTGCTCCTTAAGTCATATATGGAACTATATAATATGGCGCACCTTACGTGCTTGTAAGGTGATTGATGATTAATATTGGCGGAGTGATATGAAGTAAGAAGTGATGTGCCACCTTTAAGTTATCGGTGTTCAATTGTCCTACGCTGGAGTTGAGACATTAAAGTGGATCCTGTTGCACAGACGAAGCTCTCCCCGTGCTCTTGCTTTACCCACAGCCCTACAGTAGTTTAATTCAGTAACAAGTAAGTTTATAGTTAAGGCAGCGAGAAGACTGGTGGTCAGGAATCCCCAGACAAACTCCTCTCCCTTAGTAGTCGCCACATATCTGACCTGTGACAACACCACAGCCTCAGTTACATATTTACCAAAGACATTTCAAATCGACGTAGTAAGGAGCTATGGACGTAAATGCACGCGGGAACCTATCTAAAGCTTATTTGCGATGGGTCGACGATATTAATGCAGGCAATATGTTTGTCATTTGCCAAGAAAAATCAGCATGATTCCATAAACCACTACTTCAACATTGCCAGAGGGACAGCAACAAAAGCAGATTTTGAGGTGCCCATTCTCCATCGCTGCCTGAGTCACGATGAAGAATGCCAAGGAGATGTGTAGAAAGTAGCAAGCATTACCTTTTATTACTACTTAGATTAGCTTACATTAAGTAACATGAATCATTGTCGCTAAGGGCGTATTCACACCTGCCTTGTTTAGTTCGGTTGAATGGAACCCTGGAGCGTTTACCCTCTTGGTGCGGTTCGTTTGGGAAGGTGTGAACACAGCAATCGCACTCGGGTGCGCACTAAAACAAGCAAACCGAGACCTCCTTGAAGGGGTGATCAAGGAGGTGTGTGCATGCCCGCGTGTCCGTCCGTTCGCGTGTCACACTTTCGTTTCCGAAGCAGAACTCGGAAACTGTTTAACTTAGGAACTTCAAATTTGGTATGATGGTTGAAAGAGTGGTCTAGTTGTGCCTTTTGGGGGTTAGAAGTCCAGGGTGCCCAAAATGTTTTAAATCTTTCCAAAGTGGCAATACCTTTGGCCCTACTTTAGTAGGGGTCAAGCAGTGAGCGGGGGCATATGAGCCATGTGTGAGGGCTTTGGTTTAGGACCCAGAAGCAGACACAGACACAGTTGGATGGTGGTTGAAAGTCAGGTGGCTTTATTATAATAAAGGTGGTGAGGGCGCTGTAGAAGGCAGGGGACAGGCAGGCTGTTGAGCAGGGTGGAGTAGCTGGAGGAATGAGCTGCGGCGGCGTGAGGATGGCTCGATGGGAGGCTGGCACTGGAATCCAGAAGACAGGAGAACACAATGTTAAATATCAGAAGCACTAGGAACCACAAGAATAACTCTGGTAATTATAATACAGAGCGGCCGAGAGAATACCAACTGGTAGGCAGAACAATCTGGCGAGGACTGGCAGGAAAGCTGGTGTTCTTGTACTGTGGGTTGATTAGGTGATTGTTGACAGGTGCAGAGTGCAGAGTGGAGTGTGAGACCAGGTGCCTGATGAGGAAGCCGCGCCCCTGCCACACCCACACAGACAGGCAGGGGAGAGGGAGACCCAGGGGAAGCACAACACTGGAAAACTACTGGAGTCAAGGCCAGAGCCGTGACAGGACCCCCCCCCTCAACGGGCGCCTCCGGGCGCCCCAGGCTTGTCTGGATGCTCCCGATAAAAGTCCCGAATGAGGGAGGCATCCAGAAAGAAGCTGCGCGGGACCCATGAGCGTTCCTCTGGGCCATAACCCTCCCAGTCAACCAAGAACCGGAACCTCCGGCCTCGGCGGCGGACGTCCAGAATCCGCCGAACAGTGAAGGCAGGGTGATTGTCAATGATCCGGGGGGGTGGAGGGGGTTCGGCTGGAGGGCACATGGGGCTGGAAGACACAGGCTTAAGCAGCGAAACATGGAACGTGGGGTGGACTCTCAGAGATGAAGGCAACTTTAACTTGATAGCAGTGGGATTAATGATCTTGTCAACTTCAAAAGGTCCAATGTATCGGGGAGCCAATTTATGGGACTCCACCTGAAGGGGCAAGTCACGGGAGGAAAGCCATACCTTTTGACCGGGTTGGTAAGTGGGTGCAGGGGATCGATGGCGGTCAGCAAGGCGTTGATTCCGGACAGCTGAACGGAGAAGGGCAGACCGGACCTCTCCAAATCCGCCGACACCTTTGGATGTTGGCTTGGACCGATGGCACCGCCACAGCCTCCTCCTGGACTGAGAAGAGGGGAGGTTGATAGCCTAGAGAGGCCGTGAAGGGGGACATACCTGTGGCGGCGCTGGTGAGTGAGTTATGGGCATACTCAACCCAGGGTAACTGTCTACTCCAGGAGGACGGGTGGTGAGCAGTGACACAACACAGGGCTGCCCCGAGATCTTGGTTTGCCCGCTCCGTCTGCCCATTCGTTTGAGGGTGGTACCCAGAGGAGAGACTAGCTGTGGCACCCAGAGCCTGGCAAAAAGCCTTCCAGACCTGGGAGGAGAACTGTGGTCCCCGGTCAGAGACGATGTCCTGGGGGATGCCATGAAGAAGAAACACATGGAGGACCAGGAGGTCCGCAGTCTCTGTGGCTGAAGGTAATTTAGGGAGAGGGACAAAATGCACAGCCTTGGAAAAACGGTCTACCACAGTCAATATGACTGTGTTACCTTCTGACGGGGGTAAACCGGTGACAAAGTCCACAGCTATGTGGGACCAGGGTCGGCTGGGGACGGGCAGAGGACGCAGGAGACCAGCTGGGGGTTGATGGGAGGCCTTGCTGCGGGCACAGACGGAGCAGGCGGACACGAAGGCACGAGTGTCGCGGGTCATGGATGGCCACCAGAACTGCCGTTTGATGAAGGAGAGGGTGCGGTGGAAGCCAGGGTGGCAGGTGAGCTTAGATGAATGGCCTCATTGTAGAACTTGAGATCTGGCTGAATCAGGCACAAACAGACAGTTAGGAGGGCCATTACCTGGGTCTGGATGAGAGCGCTGTGCCTCCCGTATGCAGGTCTCAATCTCCCATGTAGCTGCAGCCACCACACAGGAATGAGGTAGAATGGTTTCTGGCTCAGAGCAGGATTTCTCTGGGACAGACTGGCGGGAGAGGGCATCAGGTTTGGTGTTGCGTGAGCCAGGACGGTAAGTGAGAGTGAAGTTAAACCTTCCCAGGAACAGAGCCCACCAGGCCTGGCGGGAATTTAGCCGTTTAGCAGAGCGGAGGTAAGAGAGGTTTTTGTGGTCTGTCCAAACTACAAATGGCTGCTCAGTCCCTTCCAGCATGTGCCTCCATTCCTCAAGTGCCAGAACCACCGCCAACAGCTCACGGTTTCCCACATCGTAGTTGCGCTCCGCCGGAGAAAGGCGCCGGGAGAAGAAGGCACAGGGGTGCAGCTTGTGATCCTTAGGAGACCGCTGAGAGAGGACGGCCCCCACACCTGAATCAGAGGCATCCACCTCCACAACAAACTGCAAAGAGGGATCAGAGTGAGTTAGAATTGGAGCACTAGTGAATAACTGTTTCAGAGTGTCAAATGCTATGTCAACCTCCGGCGTCCAAGTAAAGGGGATGGCTGGGGAGGTGAGTTGTGTGAGAGGGGCCGCCACTCTACTGTAGTCTCGAATGAACCGTCTGTAGAAGTTGGCGAATCCTAAGAACCGCTGCAACTGTTTCCGTGTAGTGGGTTTGGGCCACTCAGCCACCGCCTGAACCTTTGCTGGGTCCGTCTTCACCTGCCCCTGCTCGATGATGAAGCCCAGAAAACTCACAGAAGTCACGTGGAAGTCACACTTTTCAGCTTTTACAAACAGCTTGTTTTCCAGAAGACGACGGAGCACTAACCTCACATGTTGGACATGTTCTTCCATGTTCCGGGAGAAGATGAGTATATCATCTAGATAAACAAAAATGAAGTGGTTCAGCATGTCATGGAGGATGTCATTAACCAAGGCCTGGAAAAACTGCAGGGGCGTTGGTGAGGCCAAAGGGCATGACTTGATACTCAAAATGGCCCAGGGGAGTGTTAAATGCAGTTTTCCACTCATCTCCTTCTCTGACTCGGATCAGATGGTAGGCGTTCCGGAGGTCCAGCTTTGAGAAAACAGTGGCCTTGTGCAGGGGCTCGAAAGAGGGGTCGATGAGGGGTAGTGGATACTTGTTCTTAATGGTTATGTCGTTGAGGCCACGGAAATCAATACAGGGGCGTAGGGTGTGATCTTTCTTTGCAACAAAGAAGAAGCCGGCACCAACAGGAGAAGAGGAGGGTCGAATAAAGCCAGCAACTAGTGAGTCGTTGATGTACTTCTCCATAGCCTCCCTTTCGGGACGAGAGAGTTTATAGAGACGGCTCGAGGGAAGGGGGGCACCCTGGTGCAGGTCTATAGCACAATCATAGGGCCTATGTGGGGGCAAGGTTTGGGCCCGCTGCTTACTTAACACCTCACCTAAGTCATGGTACACAGGAGGGACTGAAGAGAGGTCAGGGGGCTCAAAAGTAGGAGCAGCAGTTAACTAGTTAACTGAGAGGGAGCTAGGGCTGACTGGAGACAGTGGGAGTGGCAAAAGGTGCTCCAACTAGCAATAGATGCGGTGGACCAATCAATATGGGGGTTATGGAGTTTAAGCCAGGGCTGACCTAGGACCACAGGAGCATGAGGTGAGGGAATAACTAGCAGTTTTATAGATTCGTGATGATTACCTGACAGGATGAGACTCAGGGGAACAGTGTGATGAGTAATGCGGGCCAGGAGCCTTCCATCCAGCGCATTGACATCCTTAGGAGCAGGAAGGGCTTCAACAGGGATCCCAGCTTGGGTAACGAGGGTGGAGTCAATGAAATTATCATCAGCCCCAGAATCAACCAGAGCAAGAAGGGGGATAGAGTCACCCTGGCACACAAGGGATGCATTAAATTGCATTCGGGGGTGAGGGGCTGATGGAGAGGTGGAGGTGTGGCTCATCAGGGCCTCTCCAGTTCCGGATGAGCCTAATCTTTTGGCATGTGAGGCCAGCCTTGCCACAATAGATACACACACCAGCCTTGACTCGCCGTTGGCGCTCTGGGGGTGAGAGACGAGCTCGTCCCAACTGCATGGGCTCCTCCATTGAGGGTGGTGCTGAGGAACTGAGGGGCTGGCTGGTGAAGAACTGGCTGTCAGGGATCACCCGGGGGGCAGGTTTGGACTGGAAAGGAGAAGTGGGGGCATGCGGGCGGCTGGCTCTCTCCCTACGGCGTTCACGAAGACGGTTGTCTAAGCGTATGGACAGGGAAATGAGGGAGTCTAAACTATCAGTCTCATCCCTTGCAGCCAACTCATCCTTAATATTCTCAGCTAACCCATGAACAAACACTCCTTGTAAAGACACTTCATCCCACCCACTCTCTGCTGCCAGGATCCTAAACTCAACTGCATACTCTGCAACTGATCCAGAGCCCTGACGGAGGGAGAGGAGACGGTTAGCAGCCTCTTTACCCTGAACAGGATGATCAAAAACTTTTCTCAACTCAGCTATGAATACCAGGTAAGAATTACAAATAGGAGACTGCCTCTCCCACAAAGCTGTAGCCCACTGAGAAGCTTTACCAGTAAGTAAACCCAAAATAAATGCTATGCGTGACTTATCTGAAACGTAGGTGGTAGGTTGCTGCTGGAACACGAGAGAACACTGGAGAAGGAACCGCCCACAAGCCCCCAAATCCCCAGAGTAGCGTTCTGGAGTCGGAATGAAAGGCTCACGGGGGGCTGGGGTGGGATGCCCTGGTGGAGGCGTTGGGAGCGCTGGTGGGGGGTCAGCTGGTGAAGCTGCTGTGGCAGATGAAGCTGTGAGATGGGCGTTGACCTGGTCCATTTGGCTGCCGAGTTGGATGACATTGGAGGAAAGGGCTCGCAGATTCTCCACCAATTCACGGAGGATTTTGTCATGTTGTCCAACCAGCGAACCCTGGGAGGCTAAAGCTTGGCGGAGTGAAACTGTGTCTGCTGGGTCCATGGTGGCCAGATTGTTCTGTGAGGGCTTTGGTTTAGGACCCAGAAGCAGACACAGTTGGATGGTGGTTGAAAGTCAGGTGGATTTATTATAATAAAGGTGGTGAGGGCGCTGTAGAAGGCAGGGGACAGGCAGGCTGTTGAGCAGGGTGGAGTAGCTGGAGGAATGAGCTTCGGCGGCGTGAGGATGGCTCGATGGGAGGCTGGCACTGGAATCCAGAAGACAGGAGAACACAATGTTAAATATCAGAAGCACTAGGAACCACAAGAATAACTCTGGTAATTATAATACAGAGCGGCCGAGAGAATACCAACTGGTAGGCAGAACAATCTGGCGAGGACTGGCAGGAAAGCTGGTGTTCTTGTACTGTGGGTTGATTAGGTGATTGTTGACAGGTGCAGAGTGCAGAGTGGAGTGTGAGACCAGGTGCCTGATGAGGAAGCCGCGCCCCTGCCACACCCACACAGACAGGCAGGGGAGGGGGAGACCCAGGGGAAGCAGAGCACTGGAAAACTACTGGAGTCAAGGCCAGAGCCGTGACACCATGCTCACTTTTGCCTTGTATTTCATTTCACCAACTTTATCAGTATTCAGTCCTTGCTGAGTAGTACATCTTACAAGAATGTGAACCCTAATTCAGTCATGTGGAACAATATGAAATCACCAAATGTGAAATAATGCATTCAAAATAACACATAATTGTGTAATTTCGTCTGTTCAACGTATTGATGTTTAAAAGGAAAAAAAAACTGTCTATAATTGGTCTGCAAAGCAATTTCATTTCTCAATGCCTGCTTCCATCCATAGCTCTTACTTCTCTATGCTGACATTCAGAGTGATGAAAGAAAAATGGAAGGAATGCCAGCAGAAAAATGGGGGGGGATACGTAACTGCAATCCGCAAGCCATTCCCCTTCAAAAGCTCTACCAAGAAGGTATACCGTGAATGTAATGCTGCCATACTTTACATATATTTAACAGTAATGGCTAACCCCCCGAAAAGTCATTGCAAAACAAAACAACAAAGCATATGTGTCAATATACCGCTAAATTGTATATTAAATAAAAGATTGGACTAATTTTTCAAAAAGAAAAAAAAAAGCGAGGGAAGGTGCAGCCTGTTTACCGTTACCCGACATCCTGAAAGATGGACGCTACGTCTGGAAGCATTATTGGACATATACAGCCCTACTGTATATGTTTGAGCCACCAGTGCCTGAATCTAACTCAGAGCCAGAGGACACTGACCAACCTGAGAGCCGGCCTTGTTCCTCTCGGTTTGCAACGGAATGGGATTTTTTCCCCCCCAGTTTATGCAAGTTAGCGATACGTATAACTGACTAGCATAGCCTAGCCCAAGTATGAATGATAGGCTATATATAAATAACATAGAATAAAACATATTTTGTCACTTTAGCAGATATAGTTTTGTCTGTATAAATATTAAAGTTATATAGTCACCCAGATCAAACTATCAGCTATCATGTTTTTAATTTTTTTGCATATGACCAAATATATAGGTGCCATAAACCCAGTCCCTATCATTATTGAGGATACACTCAAGTAAAATTCATTGGTGTGTCAGTTTCTTTCAATTACACATACCTGCAGGTCTTCTGATTGCTTTGTGTGAATTTGCCTGTTTGTCTTTGTTATATTCATTTGTCTGTGTGAGTAGGTGAGAGTAAGGTAGTTAGAAGTAGGAAGGAGTAGATTGAGCCAGGTGGAGGCAGGTTCTGGTGCAGAGAGAGGGACAGCTTGTTGAAAATGGATCCCAGTATTGTTCAACAACTACTGGATCTTAAACTCCATAAACATTATCCTGAGGGGTCAACCAGTAAGGAGAAATATGGGATTAAGAGGCGAGCTGAGGATGCCCCGATAGTTCAGTTAGTAGAGCGGGCGCCCATATAACAAGGCTGAGTACTAATCGCGGCGGCCCGGGTTTGAATCCGACTTGCGTCCATTTCGGCATGTCGCCCCCTCTCTAAACTGTCCACTGTCCTATCAATAAAGGCTTGAAAATGCCCCAAAAAATAATCTTAAAACAAAAAAGGAGGCGAGTGGAGACCTTCAGGTTAAAGGGTAAGGATGCATGCCACATGCACTTTAGAACACAATGATCATCTGCCATGGTAAACCCCCCAGTAAATCTAATATGACATTTAAAGAGGTATCCTTCTGAGGTGCCCAAAGAGTACCAGGGAAGATTTTGTAATGTCACATTTTTATGAAAAGTCTTAATTAGGGTCATCTATGTCCTCTACATTCAAACTGTGATTTGTGGCAGGTAACTGAAGACAAAGTCCGCAGCCTGCTGGTGAGCGAGGACATCTGTGAAGGACTGAAGAGTCAGAAAAGTGTCTTCACAGAGGTGAAGGCAAACATTAAAAAAAGCCAGGACAAAGTCCGTAATAGGAGGGAAGAAAGGACAACTTCACAGTGGATCTTGTTCTGAAAAAAAACATTAAGAGCAGAAAAAAGGGGGAAAGCTGGAGGCAGATATGTTGGGACCATATGAAATTATGGAGCTTGAGGGAAAGATTGCAGTTCAATTAGGCTCCACAGCTGCCTCTCCTTAGAGATAATGAACCCAACCAGCCTGCTGAGTGGCAGCGTGACCCTCACAGAAACATCGATCTGCTAAACCATTATGTCCAGCCAGAGGAGAGGATCCCTGCTAAACTGAAAAAATAAGTGGATCTTTCTCCTCAGGCTGGTCCATAACAGACACATACACACCATCTGAAGCTCCGTCCATGGACTGCAAGGCCCAAATTATTATTATTATTATTTTTTTTAATACATTCACTGGAAATGTTAACCTGCAAGCTGCATTTTAAAAAGGAGAAAAAATATTATACATCAATGAAATCAATGCTTGCGTTTCAGAGGGTTAATCAAATAGTTGTTCAAAACAGCAACATCAGTCATATTGCCTGCAATCCACAAGCAGGTGACGTTAGTGAAGGTTGGGTGTGGTGAGTTGGTCCAGAGAGAGCAGAGCAGGAGATGACCAGAGGCAACTACTGCGACATCAGCCAACGCCAGTCAAATTAGTGAGTATATTGTTTTTGTTATGTGTTTGTTATTGTTGTTAAGAGAGTGGCTTTGTTTTTCCAACTGTGTGACTGCCAGTTTCAGGAATGCATTTATTAGGGATGCACAATACACCGTGTGACTGCCAGTTTCAGGAATGCATTTATTAGGGATGCACAATACAGGTAACGGGGAATTTGGTCAAATGACACTGCACTTTTAGGATTAGCTAGCTAGCTAGCTCGTGTTTTTTTCGCGGGACCGCGTGTTTTATCCCGCGAACAGACTACAGATACAAGGGTCACAAATTAGCCTTGGCTAGAAATCTTTCAGTATATGCAACACATCTGCATCATGCTATTGAAACCTGTTAAAATGATTGTTGCTTTAATGTATATTAGTGAGAAGTTGATAACTGTAATAGATTTGATATGTTGATGATTAAATTAAATTGAAGGGAATAATTATGTTAAATACATACTATTATTAATCCCAAACATATACAATTGAACATATTTGCATTTTAAACCTAATAGTTGTTCATGTGATTGATATGTACATTTGTTGTTTTGTTTACAGTATAAATGCTCAGATCCGGCCGTGCCACACCAGGATCTCTGCAGGGAGAGCCTGCGCACTAATGCTCAGACGATGGAGGTCCTGGTGCGGCAGGTAAAATAAAGCGGTCGGCAGAGCACTGCTTAAGAGGGAGCTGGAGTCCACAAAGGCCAAACTTGCCAGCTCCCTCCAGCAGTTTGAGGTGGCGCAGGCCTCTGCCTGCTTTATTAAAGATGGTAAGTAAATAGATGTTTAGTAAGTAGATGTTTAGTTTTAGTTTGCATGTTGTCAAAGACATAACTGTAATGTTGTGGTTGTGTAATAATATTACTGTTAGTAATGTTAATCTGATTTGTTTTTGAGCTGCACCCCAGAAAAGCAGAGGCCAGCCCTATAAACACAAAAGTGTCACTGAGTGAGCGACTGTTGAAGTTTCCCCATTGGCCATGATTCTTTCAAAATGAATGTGATATTAAATTAAAGCAGTCCTCAATTATTTGACTCAAAGGTAGCTTACCATGTCATATGATATGCTACTTCAGCACACCTCAAGCACAAATCAGTATGGGAGCAGTACAGAAGAGTGAAGATTCAATTCAATGTATTTTTATATAGCGTCAAATCATAATAGAAGTTATCTTGAGACGCTTTTTATATAGAGCAGGTCTAGACCGTACTCTATAGTTTAGAGACCCAACAAGAGAGATCCCACAAATAGCCTTGGAATGCGCTGTAGCCAGGAAAAACTCCCCGTTTAGCAGGTAGAAACCTAGAGCAGAACCGGGCTCTGGGGTGGGCAGCCATCTGCCGGTTGGGTTTAGAGAAGATGAACATTTAATATCCAGGAATTCACATTATAGACACAACTCACTATCTGTTAGCAATTTTGTGTCAATTTGGCACATTGAGTGTGGGAATTTGGAGGGTAACATCGATAGTGTCAATATATTTTTGTGTTTGATTGTGTTATCAAAGAATTTAAAAAAAAGGGCAATGTCACATTTAATGTGTTTGTATTTTTGTCAACATTTGTGCAGACGTATCAGATGCTGCTATGCAGACAGAGGAGGGCGAGGAGCAGTTTTAAAAACATTTTTAAATATACATTCTTTGTTCATTTTAGTTCATTGTTTATTAGTTCGTTATTGTTTTGTTTGTTTTAAATAAAGTTTATGTTGTTCATTTGTTTCATGTGGGTTTTTTTGTTGTCTTCAAAGGCACAGTTTCTGAATACAGGCTGGGTGTATTTCTCCATGAAGTAAGCGTTTCCATACTTTCGCAGTATTTATTCATCTATTAAACCTGCTTTATAATACAAGGGGGGAGGAAGATACAGAGAGAAGTAATAGTTATTGAACATTATGTACATTATATATTGTAAATAAGAGATGGATAATTATCCACATTTGGTAAGAAAAATATTGTTCAATTATGCCATGCTATGAAATGCTGCCACTCATATGCTGTTGCTAATGCAGGTTATGCTTTACCTTACATGTAGCGTCAAAAAGCAAAAGGTAATGGTACTCCTGGTTTACTGGGATGGGGTTCGATTCCCTGCAGTGACCTGCTGATTGTTTTGGCATTTACATGAAAAGGCCATATTATTTTGATTCACTTAATTGTCACTAAGTTGACTAGCATTTTACTCATACAATGAGATAGTAAGAATAAATTTGACTTACTAATGAAACACTCTTTTGAAGCCTTAAGTATTGACAAACATGTATAACTTGAAATGTAAAACATTTTTTTGTACAGCATCATAGTAATTAAGTTGCCATGATTGTGGACAAAAATATTCTTATATAATTAATAAGTATCTGATCAATAAGATTAAGTTTGAGGTGTTAATGGCTAAAGTGTAGGGGGCGGGGAACATTGTAACTAATGAAAAAAGATGTCCCCGCCGAGTCAAATGAAGCCTCCCACAAGAGTCTACGACAAATAACTAGGATAACCCATGTCAATTAAACAGGAACTCTCTGCTGAGTAAAATGACACCTCCCACAAGGCTATGACAAACAGGTCATGGGTTATGAAAGGGGGCGTGGCTAACATCTTGGGGCAGGGCTATGAGTCTATATCAACATGAAAATGACCTCAGCCCTGGACCACCATCATGGCTGAGAAATTTGGAGCAGATTTGACAAATGCCTGCCTGCCTGCCGACACCAGGCTCTTTCTCACTCCTTCGCTCCACGCTCACGTGCATGCGCGCTCACTACACACTGCAGAAGAGTTAGTTTAGCTCTGAGAATATCTAGTGAATATACAGTGGACGTTTGTGCAGAAATAAATGCTGCAGCTCCTCCAGACCCACAGAGGTTTCTCGTTACCGACCGGGTGCCGGTGTCTTCCCTGTTTACTCCGGCCGCAGTCAGGAGACGAGTTACTCGCTGCGGAGCCCCGCTGCCTCAGCCTGCGCCGAAGCAGGAAAAGCCAACACTAGGATCAGCATTGATTCATGGAGAGACCTTGGTCTGGTCAGCTAACATTACTGCCGAGCAGCTGAAATATAGAGTGATATTGTGGTTTTAGCTGACGTATGTCGCCTCACTGTTTTGAGCGATGCTCGTTCATGTCTATGTAGCGAGCAAGCGCGAGCCCGACGCTGACTTTCGTTGACTTAGCGGCCACAGGTGTCGCTGTTAACAAGCATTTCTGAAAGTTACAAATAGTCCCTTTAAGGTCGGCATGTAACACTGGCATTACTGTGTTTGCAGTAATCCGAGACATATGAACAGGGAGAAGAAGGGAGACGCTGTGGTCCAAGATCGGGCCTTATAAAATCTATTCCAAAAACCTGATGGTCTTGGCCCCAGGAAACCAGCTGGAGGGAGAGGTACTTTTTAAAACAAATACTGGGCTGATATTTTCTCTTTTAAATTGCTTACTATTGTACTATTAGATCTTGAATAGCTATCTCACAATGGTGGGAAGGAAAGCTGGAGCGGCGTACGTTGTACTTTTCTCTATCTTAACGCCGTTCAAAGTACCGCTAACCCGCGGAAACAACACACACAGACACCATGATTTCCAGTTTTAATTACCTTAGGAAATGTAAATAAATAAATAAAAAATACTACAATCTGAATGCATCTAAAATGTGAGCAAATTCAGGTATTATATATTAAAGCCATACAATATCATTTCTTTTTCACGACCCACCGAAATCAAATAACCGCATACAGGCATCACGCCCCCATGGTGTGCAAAGTCCCCAAATTCAAGTTCAAATAGGCTTCTTCAATGTAGGCTCTGTGTTTTCGGGTTTTGGTTTAGTTTGGACCCCAAAGTAGAGACGGGATACATGTAAGTAAAAATTAAACAGAGTTTATTTTCCAACCGAGAGGAAAAACGCAAGCAGGAGGGCAGGGAGCTGGCCGGCTCGCGGCGAGGAGAGAATGGAACACGAGGACTGAGCACATGGAATATCTCAGTCACTGGAGACACGGAAGCTGGAGCAGCAGCGAGGCACACCAGGCAATCTGAGCACAGGAAAAACACAGGGAAGTATGGAGATCCCGAGCAACACTAGAAAATAGCAATCGTACAAAAACATTAGGAAAGAAGGTACGCGATGCATTACCGAACGAGACGGAAATATCTGGCGTACTGGAGTGAAGACCGGGCTTTTATAGGGAGGTTGATGAGGTGAGTGGAACCTGGTGTGCCTCGTCTGCTGCCGAAGGCGGAGCCGGCCACACACAGGCCCTGCCAGGAGGAAAATACAGAAAGGAAAGGGGGGAGAGAGAGTAAGAGAGCAAACACAAAAAGACCAACAACAAAACCAAAACTAACAGAATCATCACAATCTGAATGCATCTAAAATGTGAGCAAATTCAGGTATATATTGAAGCCATACAATATAATTTCTTTACAATATATTCTATCTAAACTGGCTGCATGTTTGTGTTGCATCATTACAACCCACCGAAATCAAATAACAGCATACAGGCACCATGCCCCTATGGTGTGCGAAGTGCTAATTTTACATATCAATAAAGTGCCAAAATTTAAGTTCAAATAGGCTTCTTCAATGTAGGCTCTGTGTTTTGATACAGACATACGTACAGAGGCCCTGTTCAGACCTGTTATTAACATGCATCCTCAGTGATCCGATCACAAGTGGACAGCTCTAAGTACAGGTGTGAACACACTCAAGACACATTGAGATCGGATCTTTCAGACCACATTCAGAGTCGGTCTGGGCCACATATGACCTCATTCTTTTAGCAGTGTGTACGCAAATGTGTCCTGGCCACATTAAGGACCGCCTACTCATCTGATGTCCCTCAGGTGAATAAACAGGCAGACACGGGCGCTTGTCAGCATGGAAACGGTCTCTGTGCTCTACTGTATCCTGTTGGTACAACTGTATTTTAATATAATAAAATATATCTCATTTATAGGCTACATATCTACAGACTATCAGACTAGGCACGCAAAGTGCATCATTATCATACTGTCGGAGATGTGTCGCTGTTTTTGTTCCGCTGCTTTGCACGGAGCTGACGCCCGCCAGCCCACCGGTACAATAACCTTTTATTTTGATGTTAATATATGTACCAGAAATCACAAATAAGGAGGATATTACTACTGACATTCATGTAATATAACGTCACAACGGCTGCTGTATTATCCGTGTGTTTACTACGTGTTTATTTGCATATAGAGCGGAGAAGGGAGATCGGATCACAAGTGGCTAGTGATGTGTCGGTCGTGAACGAGCCGGCTCCAATCCGAGAGACGTTTTTTTTTTTTAAAGAAGACATGTTGAATTTTATCGAACCTCTCATTAAGGAACTTTTAAACCTACCACCTGAACTCAGTTTGGGTGTAGAGAGAGCGCATCGATCCCTGCAGAAGAAGCCAACAAACCCAACGGATCATCCAATATCCATCGTTGTGAAATTCTCAAGTTTCCGAATGAAAGAGAGCATTCTGCATGGAGCTTGGAAAAAGAAAAAAATCTAATGTAAAGGAAAGCATATTTTCTTTGATCACGACCACTCGACTGCTCTACAGAATAAAAAGAAGGAATACTCCGGGATCAAGAAACAACTGCAACAGAAGGAGATCAGATTTTTCTCAGAGATTTATTATGCCACACATCATGAAGGAGGTCAATGTCTGGTTTCTGTCCCCGGAGAAACTTTTGAACCTGGATGGTCTGTCACCAGGGAAGCCACTTTGAGACCAGATCCTTCAAGGAATTCCAGACTTTCCATTTCCATATGGACACCGCTTCCCACTTCATTGCTCTGTGGATCATAAACGGACATAAAATTTCAGCAAATATTTTGCACCTTCAGATGAAGATAAATTTAGCTGCATAGTGTGATGTGTTGCAGTAATATATTTCAGTTGTGTTGAAACCGGCTCTCAAGACAAATACGTGTTCACCGCAAAATAAAGTGCGACCAATTTCTTTTACATCGAGACTTCAAAACTCTAAAAATGTAATTACTCAAAATGTCCCAAGAGTTTCCCTGTTGCAGTAATAATGTAATAACTGATAATGGAAACAAGCTGGTCCTTAGCAACATAATTTCAATGACACAATCAAGAAACTAATTTATTACCTCTGCCAAGGCCGAAGGCCTAGGAAGGAGGTTATGTTTTCACCGGTGTTGGTTTGTTTGTTTGTTGGTTTGTCCGTTTGGAGGATTACTCCAAAAGTCCGCGATGGATTTGAATTACATTTTTTGGAGGGTTGGGGTGTGGCACAATGAACAACCCATTCAGTTTTGGTGGCGATCCGGCTTCGGGAATTTTTTAATAACTCCGCTTAGCCTGTGCATTAACACCAAAGGCTTTGCGACGTGCATGAAACCTGCCTTGGCGGAGGTTTGCGCTCTCTGAGTGCACTTCTAGTTTTTCATATGTATTTACCTGTACGAGCTGGATATCAACAATTTTGTTTGTGCTGAGATCCCTCTTGGAGTATGAGCCATACTTTGCGCAGTGGCCTGGACTGTCGGCTCTCATGTCACCACCAAGAGATACGGTTTCCCTCTGTTTCAGTCCCTCAAGCAGGTCGGTCTGGTGTGATCTCCATTTATACAGCACGGAAGGCAGAATGTAGTTATGCACATGATTTTGATGTGCCATTCTGATGGTGGCGAAGGTTCTCACGTGCATTGCGTTGAGCACCTGTAATGTATAATCAAAAAGTTTCTCTGTAACAGTGTTCATAGCATGTGCTACATCCCACTGCAGCAATCAGATTTGTCCCGAAAAATTAAAAGGAGAGTAGTGTATGATTTTACCAGGGGAAAAAAAACAGAAAGCCGTGGGACAAGACACACTTTTTAGATCATGTCATTATTTTTACAAACCTCGTTAGTCTGGACAAAAGAAGAGCCTGTGTAGCAGACCGCGGCTGATAGTTGCAGATTCCCTGCTGGAGAGCTGCCTAGAAAGTGTTAGACTTCCATTCTCTGGTGTACAAGCAGCTCTCTGGTGTAGGCACTTCTGGGTCACAGCAAGGAATGATCCTCCAACACTATTTTTCCAGCCGAGCCCATTGTCTTGTACAAACGCGTTCAGGAGCTGGAATATGTGCTCAGCTGTAGTTCTGGTCTGCAGTGATTGACAGAACAGAAAGTCCTCCTGAGCTGCACCATCATATTCATATCTTAGATAAACAAGCAAATTGGCCAAATCTGAAACATCCGTAGTCTTGTCCAGCTGGAGGGAATAATAGCGACTACTTTTAATGTGCTCAATCAGTGTGTTTTTAACACCATCTGCCATGGCTCCTATTCTCCGCAACACAGTGTCGTTTGAAAGTGGCACCAAGTTTAACTGTTTGGCAGCCTTTTCCCCACATATGATGTGTGTCATCTCTTTGCTAACGGCAGACATAGTTGTTCACCAATTGTGTGTGGCTTACCGGCTTTCGCTATGCAGAGGCTGGCACGATGCAAAGCTTCCTGTGCTTTGGTCACGGGTGTAACACAGTATTGAATCGTAGACTTTGACTGCTTCAGTTCATCACGTTTTCTTAGAAAAAAATCAACTGGTTTGTCTCTCAGCACTGCGTGTTTGGTTGTAAGATGCTGTTTGAGGTGCGCTGGTTTCATGGATTCATTGCTAAGAACATCACCACACACTGCAGCCTGGGTTCTTCCTCCGTCCCACTCCAGCTGAATCCAAATTTGAGGTAACTCGAGTCATATTTCCTTACTGTTTTGCGCTTTTTGCTGCTAGCAGGTGCTGTGGAGACTTCACTGGCGCTGCTTAAGTAGCGTGTGTTTTTTAACCCTTCATCATTTTAGCTACCTACGCTTACTCTCTTGTCATCACAGGTTAGCTTGTTTGCTACTATCCAACTACATAACGGGGTAGTAGCACAGACCGGCTCAGACTCTCTTAAGGTGGACCAGGTTTTCTCCTTAAAGTGACTAGTTTTTCTAAGCTTTTCAATTAATTATTCATATTTCTTTTAACCGGTAGCGTTAATCGGTTAAAATGCTTAACGGTTAATTATCAACATCCTTACTTGTTACAAAGTGAATTATTTCTGATTTATCACAGCGGAAGCATCTGGGATGTAGTGTTGCCCACAGCACTCGTATGTGTAAGAGAGGTGGAGCTATGTAAATAGAACAGACTTGTTCAAATGTTTATTGCACTACGATCATTAGAATTAAAGATTTTGCGCACCGCGCATGACATTCACTCTTGTGCTTCAAGTTCTTACTTCAAACGTATTTATGCATATTAATAAAAGTTTGTACCTCCTGACCAATAACACCCTCGTAACACTGGATACTGAAGCACAGACCACAAGCTTTCCAATTACTCCTTGGAATAATCATTGAGTGATATAGAGACATAGAAGCAGCACTTATGACCCACTTCCCTTTTCCATCGTGGGGGATATAGCTGAGGAGTAGCTTCAGTTTTTAAATGACTGAAACATCTATGCTGCATGATGCATAAAAACAAGGCAACATGCCCCCGCTCACTGCTTGAACCCTACTAAAGTAGGGCCAAAGGTTTGGGCAGAAGGAACTGTGTAGAATAATTAATCAAAACGACACGTTTCATGTGCACATAAGTACGGAGGGTTCTGTGGTTCCAAACTGCACTAAATGTAACCAGCGGATATCTGTTCTATTATCTGTTGTGGTGTCATGATATCACTTTGGCAGTTTAGTTTTCCTTGTGTTTCCTATGTTTCCCTGCCCTCTTGTCTCCTGTGTGTTTTGCCCTGTTTGTCTAGTCTGTCAGTGTATTGGGAGGTATGGCCTTCCTCCTCCTCCTCCTTCTCCTGGGCAGGCACTGCTGGAGCAGCTGACAGCAATTATCCAATCATCACACACACCTGCAGTATATCTACCCCGGTTTTCCTGCCAGTCATCGCCAGGTTGTTCCGTCGCCCTCAGTGGTATTAGACACATTCAGGCTCTCTTAGTTATTTACTCTCATCTTTGCTCATGCTCGTGTTTTTGGAGTTTTTGGACTTACCTTGTTTTTTGTTGTTTGCTCAGGTCTGTTCACCTGCCAGCTGTTGCTGCTTCCTGTTTCCAACCTGCCTGCTCACTCCTACACTCTGCTCCTCCTCGACCAGGGGTGCGTCCCAAAGCTCTTAATTTTCGTTTCCTCGCTCCTCGATCCTCGCTTGAACCGGAAGTTGTTCTGGTGCGCCATTTTGAAGACCGTCCCAAAGCCCTTATTTGTGCATCGAGGAGCGAGGATCGAGGATCGAGGAGGCTTGCCGGAGGAGCGATGAGCGAGGATACACCAGTCCATCCTCCCCTGAAGTCGTGCAGCTTAAAAGCTCCGCCCCCAGTTACATCTGCCAGGCATTTGAACCATGGCGGCAGAGAAACAGTACAAGTGTAAGTGTCCGGTGTTTAATGTTATTTCATCGTTATTCTGTGAAATAATGTGACGTTAATGCAACGTGTTTACATTTATTTCATCCACAGTCCGTTCAGTTATGACATGACAGCACCTCTTAATGTGTGTATTGTAGAGCATCCGTTATTTATCGGACCTTTGTTAGAATATAAGTGTGTTATGCCAGAGCAAAAGTAACGCCACCAGTATTCACATGGCAGACGCGCTGCTTATTTCAAGAAACAACCTATCATTAATTGTTCTTCATATGATGTGAGGAAAATGATGTGTGACATTACTTAATGTTTCCCATTTCTGATATGTATGAAATATGTGTCATTTAACAGGGACCGACGAAGACACAAAACGTCTTATAACCCAGAGGACACAAAACGACCACCTCTTCACGGGGAAGAGGCACTCGGCAAAGAAGGCGTGGGGGTGAGTTAACTGTTTTACGTCTGTTTTGACCGTGCTATTTCACTGCATTTTGTGGTAATCTATACAATGTCACGCTATCGCAACTGTCCACGTGCCTATTATGTGTGTGCTCTATTTATCATGTGTTATACTTATTATAAATAATCACACTTAAGCTCTTCCCCTCACTTTGCATGTGAGACTCACAGTTGAATATGATCTGACATTGTCACATTAATGAGAGATGCCCTTTTATTGATATTGAACAGAACTATCTTGTGTCTGGGATCAGGGATGCAATAAGTTGACATGTTTTATACTCCACAGGGAAGTCATAAAAATGATGGGCCTGGAGGGAATCCTCACCTCCACACAGGTCTCCAAAAAATGGGACAATTTAAAAAGAAAATACAAGGTGAAATATTGTATTTCTTATGAGCTCAGTTCACTTCCATAAATAAGCATTTGTGGCTATTGTTATTTTACATAATGCCTCACATTGTAGTGTTTTAGTCTGTCTACATATAACTGATAAATCCCTTGTTTGATGTCTTCCAGGAGCTGAGAAATCCACCAAGCGGGACGGGGACAGATGGGGGTGAGGCCACGGCAGCCACATGGCCGTGGTTTTCCCTGATGCATGAGTCCATCGGGAGGCGGCCCTCTATCGAGCCCCCAGTCCTGATGGACTCATGTGTCGGGGAAAACCCTGAGCCCGTGGCTAACGTGGCCCCCAGTGGCTCATCATCCAGAGCTAGGTCCACTACTTGTGGCCAGGCATCTGCGGAGGAAGAGGAATCTGTCCAGCCTGGCACAAGTAGCGGCACCGCGGAGCTGGATGATGAGCCATCCACCTCTACCCGTCCCCCACCCAGAAAGCGGCAGGCCACAAAGGCACTGCTGAATTTCCTGAAGGAGAAAGCAAAAAAAGAGGAGGAGCGCTTTGCTGAAACTCAGCAAACAAACAAATGTTTTTTAGATTTATTTGAGGACTTGGTCCGAAAATCTTAATTTGTATTTATTTATTTTGTATTATAAAAGCTCTTTAAGTTAAGCATTATTTATTGATTTTATCCTAAATGGGAATATTTAATTTGTTGCCCAATATTATTTGTCCTTTTTATTAAACATTTTAAGTTGTTGAAACCATCTTCACTGTACTTCAAGATTCTTGGTTTGACATTTACTTAATTAACAAAGTTTTCACTTCACAAATTCCTTTTCCAGACTAATGTTCCATGGACAGGAGCAGAATAGTGTTATCATTAAGTTTGCAGTCACAGGAAAGCATTTCCTATAACCTTGAAACACCATAGACCTGTCATAATTTTGAACATTTCAGTGCAAACCTAAATAAATTATACAAATAAAAACAAGCAGACAATACAAGATCTAAGTAAACTGGTAGTGAGATGTTGGGAACAAACTGGAATGACAACTTGTTTACTGCACAAAGCACATGTTCATTTATTTCCTTTACAATCCTCAAGCGTCTTGAGATAACTTCTGTTGTGATTTGATGCTGTACAAAAATAAATTAAATTGAAGATAATGGCACAACAGAACTCAAACTTAATGGCAACTTAAGAATATACATAACTAAAAGAAAAATAGCTTCAAAGCACATGGCTTATCATACAGTGTGGTGGCCCATGTCCCAGGCCTTCATGTCCTCACAGTCTGCAGGTAGTTGTGATCTTGTAGCTCCACAGGGTGCACACGTGGAGCGGAGAGCAGCCCTGCCAGTCGGTCTCGCTGGCCATGTCCGCATCGTTCCCCCCTCACAGGACGTGGTGGAACCACACCAATGTCCCCAGCATCCTCGATGGGCTCCAGGATGTCCCCCGCTGTGAGGCAAATGTTATGCAGCACTGCACAGGCGGTGATGACTGAGGGGACAAAGGTGTGGTCGACCTCCAGAGCCCTGAAGAACAGCATTCTCCAACGAGTTTTCATCATGCCAAAGGCCCGCTCTATAACAGAACGGGCCTTTGGCATGATGCTGGTTGAAGCGGCTCTGTACCCTCCCTCGCAGTGGTTCTCTATATGGGGTGATGATGGCCACAGGTCTTTCCATGCAGGGGTAGCCACCATCACCCAATATATAGTATCCTGCAGAGAATGGGAAAACATAAATTAATAACTTTATAGTAATTGATGAATATTGATACATTGACAACTTATTTAGCCTCACCTGAGGGAGGGTGCAGAGCCTCTTTGTAGATCCTGCTGTTCTTCAGGACTCTGGTGTCATGTACAGAGCCAGGATACCCCACAAACGTGTTAATGAAGAGGCCCTTCCCATCACATACTGCCTGCAATTGTATGGATGGGAAGAGCTTTCTGTTGAGGTAATCCTGGCCATTGGGTCCCGGGGGGGTCTTTATGCGGACATGGCAGCCATCAATGGCACCCACACACTTGGAGAACACTGGACTGTTGGCCAGCCGTGCAAAGGCTTGGCCAACCTCGTCCAGTGCTCCAGCGGTGGGCAGTTTGATGACCTCCTGGCGAAGGGCTGCAATCTCCTCCACTCCAGTGTGCACCAGTCTGCAGACTGTGGACTTGGGGACATGAAAGGCTCGGGACACCATACTGTATGATAAGCCGTGTGCCAGCCAGTATAAAGTAATTAACAGATGCACCTCATGTGACCAGCCTTGTGTGTTCTTTGATGGCAGAATCCTGAGAAGGACCTAGACGGACTGTCTCCCCAGCCTCTAGTCCGCCATGAGGTCCTTCTGGCCATCAAAGAACACAGCAAGGACCGGCACATGAGGATTTAATTGAGCATAAAAAAAAATTGGATCTGCGTTGATCTCCATCTCCATCTACAAAATAAAGGAAACGGTTACTTCCCACACATAAGTTTGCTAAACTGTGATAGAACTAATCTTACATTAAATGAAACTCATTGGTGCAACCAGTCATGAAACATTACACTTGTGTGATGCTTACCTCTGAACACAGGATAGCCCGCTGCAGCCTTGCTCTCCTGCGCCGTGCATTATGTTGCTGTTGCTGCAGCATATTAAAAAAAGTTGTCGCACAAAGTAATGCATTTGATGCCATTTTCTTCTGACATCTTCTTTTCTCTATCTGGCACTTATATAGTGCTGGTACCTTCTTCTTCAATTAACCTTATAAGTTACAGCTGGTAAGGTGTCAACCCACCTAATGACCCTAAATGTGGCTGCTGAAGGGCAGTGATACCATTGAATGGAATTTGAAGAGGTCATTTGCAAGAACTGATCTGTTTTTATTTTCCTACATTGTTTTTTGTGTGCAATCCAGGGAATATTAATCAAACTGGTCATGGGTTGTTTTGATAATATATCTTTTCTCATTAATCTTTTATTTGTTTTTATTGTTATCATCCAAATTTGGCTGGGTGGTTTGTAACACATTTTTCTGTGGTGTGACAAACCCAGAATGCATTTTTCTTTTTACTTTACACGGACTGGACTATTGATGAAATTGGCTTATTCATTAAAAAAAATGTCTTTTATCTGTTTTTGCAAATTAACTTCATTTATACACTTATTTTGGTCTGCAATTAATGACAGAAATGTAAACACAAGCAAATGTGTCAAACAGAGTTCACAGTTGGCAGGGAGCTATCGTTTGTGAGTGAACACAGAACAGTTAACGCTGTCAGCAGATCCAGCTGTGCCGCCGTCATCAGAGACGGACGTCGCTTCACGTGACGCTTCAGAGGAAACGACCGTCTCATGTCGCTTAAATCGTATTTCCTCATTTCCTCTCTCCTCACATGGTTTCCTTGCGTCTCTCCATGCTTCCCTGGTGAGAGGGACTAAGACGCAAGGAAAAGACGCAAGTGAGGGAAACAGGGATGCAATTAAGAGCTTTGGGATGCAGCCCAGGATCCTTACCTTTGTTACTCACCTGCCTGTTCACTCTCCGACGCCATTCCACCGCTCGGAGCTCAAGTGAATTCATCTGTTCCTCCGGAAGGATTCCTGGACACCCTCTCCCCGTGCCCCCGTTCCGTGAATTAGTATTGACTTTCTTACTGCCACGTTTCGGACCTCCAGGAACCCCAGCCCTGTTCACTGTACATTTAATATTTTGTGTAATAAATTATTCTTTGTTACACCTTTAAAAAGACTTGAGTCTGTGTCTGTATTTGAGTCCAAGCTATTGTTGAAACCAGAACATAACATGTGGCTTGACCGCCCACAACATCACTCTCTATAGAGACTGCAGTGGTTCGCTGTGCTGCCTCTCTATGTACTTATCTCATGCGCACACATTAATTAATGAGTGGAACATGACAAACGTCTATGTAAGTATGATGTTATTATTTTAATTGTCGTGAAAACCGTGACAATTCGTTAATGACTGGCTCCACCGCGTCATCGAGCCATGGTTTCAGCCCCGCCCAAAAAATGAACCTCCAACAATATGTTAGATGCTCAGATGCTGAAACCCTTGCCCTGATAAAGGCACGGGTTAAATTGGATCATCTCTTCAGTGGGAAGAGGAATACAGCTCGATCAGGCTGGGAGTAAGTATACCGTATATCCTTATTAACATAAGCTAATTAACATAAGCTAATTCTGATCTACAGTAATGGTACCTTACACAATTTTATGTGACAAATAAATATATAGCCTATTGATTTATTACACACTACTGATGAGCTGCTGTTCTGACTGATTACAGACAGGTGGTGAAGGAAATGCGTCTGAAGGGGCAGGTGACTGGCCTGCAGGCATCAAAAAAGTGAGACAACCTGAAAACCAAATACAAGGTAAAGCAAATCATATGGCTGGGCTTGTGTACAATTAAAATAAGCTTACATTGGATACTCCAGCCTACTATATGGAAATGTAATGTGCCTATTACTTAGTAATCTACACATTTGATGAACTTTTCAACATTTGAGGAGAAAGCAACTATGAGTAGCCACAAAGTTGAATGGCTAGTAACAGATAGACTACTCCATTATTGGTCACTTTGCATTCTGCTGCCCTTTCACTAACATTCTGTTATCCATAGGAGTTGAAGAATCCCCCCCACCGGCACAGGAACAGAGAGTGGTGAGGCAACAGCAGCTACTTGGCCGTGGTTTGATTCCATGCATGACGCGCTAGTGGAGTCTATTCAGCCTCCCACACTTGTTGCCTCATGCTCGGTGCCAAACCGTGGCCAGGCTGCTGCTGAAGCCTCACCCTCCAAAGAACCCCTCAGGAACCTCCATCCTGGATGATGCTTCGAGTGAGGAAGAGGAGCCCATGCCCTCCATCTCCTCCCAGCCACCCACCAAGAGGGGTGAGGGCGTGTTGGCCTTCCTCAGGAAGAAGGCTGAGAAGGAGGGAGCCAGGGATGCTGCCTTAATGGAGCAAAATTAGCAGTTCCTTAGGCTTTTTGCAGAGCTGGTTAAAAAAATAAAAAATACATAAAAAGATGTGGGGTCCTGTTCTGTTAACTGAAAGAAGTCAAATGCGAAGTTACTAAATGTATTAATTAGAATAGTTTGAATAGTTGTAAGCCCCTTTACCACTAGTTATTCAGAGTGAATGATGTTAGTGTTTCTTTGGCAACCCATGGTTTTATTATCTGACAGAAAGATCCACTGCAAAAAACAGGACAAACACTGTGAAACAAAGGCAAGTTCTTGATTTATTAATGTGCAAAAAAACAAAAATGTATAAGAAAAGTTCTTCAACTATTGGCAGAAAACAAAAACAGGAAAACCGTATCTACTTTACTAAATTAAATAGCTGTGCTCTTGCAGCACATGTGTCAGTTTGGGGCTGACACATGTGCTGCCTGTCTATCCCTGTATTGCTGACCTCCATCTTCATTCCCTTGCACAGTTGGTGATGGTGGCACTGGTTCCGCTTCCTCAGCCGGCTCCAGGATGTCCCCATTAGTAATGCAAATAGTATGGAGCACTGTACTGTAAGATACCTTTAACATAATGGATAACTAAATATAAACAAAACCGAACAAACCAAGCTGGGAGCCTGCAAGGCATCAGCCTTCCATAAGGGAGAGAGACAGGCCATCTTGAAATGACCCTGCTTATATGTGCTCCCAGCAGGTGAGGCCAATCTCCTAATGAGGAGGGGGTGGGGAGTGGGGGGGGGGGGGTGGGGGGGGCAGGCAAGTTACTGTCTTTCTATACAGTAACTTGACCCAATTTCTCCCCTCGGGATCAAATTTGATTTTGATGCTGACATTGCATAACTGTGGCGGTATTGATTCCCCCCAGACTGTAGTTGATCAGGCAGAAGACTGAAAACCAGTTCCCATCCACATAATAATATAAAATAAAATGCCTCCTTTATAATAATAATAATAATAATAATGAACAAATGCCTCTTCGTTAATGAACAAATGCCTCTACAATAACAAACAATTCAGGAAACTGAAATAATGTTATTATTTTTCCTTTTACCCTCCTTTAAAGTTTCCCCAAATAAAATAGACCAAAAGAAATTGGTATAAAGGGTTTCAGTGAAAATCAACAAATGAATAGAATAACAAAATACAGCCTGCAGGCGCTAGGCTATCGTGAGGCAAGCCAGATCCTTGCACAAATAGCACCTAAACGTCCTAGCGCAGGTAACCTAATTGAATGGTATTTATGTTGTTTCCCCAACTAGGATGGTCAACACTCTCAATAAGCAAAACACAAAGAGCACAGAATCTCAAAAGGGCCTAAAACAGACCAGAGTTTCTGGCTTGGCTGATAACACATGTTGCATTTAGTGAAGGAGAGATCAGAATGACCCTGGGTGTGCAGTTTCCCTCCTGTTTTAAGTCCTACAGAAAGGGCGTCGTCACACCCTGATTGGCCAAGAGGGGAATGTTACTCTGGAAAGGCCCATCATCTGAAGTATTTCCCTGAGTCATACAAGATATGTTACTGGTTAACCCATGTGTCAGCAAGTAGTTAGGTCCACAGCCACAGGTGTCAGCTCACATGTAAATAACAATTGTCATAGCAAGTTCAGGAGAAATCATTAAAATACAATACATAAATGCTATAGATCATATCTTAATCCAGAAAAGGGCTCTGTCAACATGATGACATGTAAAAAGCATCTTGAGGTTGCAATGAACATTAGTAGCATGTTGAAAGGAACAACAGTTACAGATTACAGTATCATGCACTACATAGAAATCCACTAACTCACTCCCAGGCCTGTTTGGCTGTGTGCCTCCTCCCTGTAAATAGGGTGTCATTCTCTGCCCTCAGTCTGATGACGGTCAGAGTTTCATCATGGGTCCCTGTAAGAAATGACAAAATAAGATTGATCTCAAATGTAGCCTACAGCCCCAATTGGAACACTTGTCACAGGACTATTTTGGAATGATAATTGCACACTACGTACTGGGCAATTGACTATTATATGACAACATGAAATGCAGCTAATTAGAGCTGAATGCTCAAATGCTTTTGTTGATATAATAATTTAATATTAACAGCTGTTTGCACTTGTAAACATCATGTCAGGATTAGGCCTATAGCAGTTAAATTGGAGCCCAAATGTTCCAATAAAAACATAGATAATACTACTATCAATGTGAAATGTCATGAGGAATGCATTTAGAACAACAATTTATGAGGTGCTACACAAACGGTGAAGGGCAGAAAGTTTCATCATCTTAAACAATTACAATCTATAAAAACACACTTACATTTGTGAAGTGCTCCCGCCATGGTTTGAGATTATTCCAGCTGCGTGTCACGTGCCTTTTATACGTGACGGGTGCCGAAAACACTTCTGCAAAGGATACTCCAGTGTATCCTTGCTCATAGCTCCTCCGGCAAGCCTCCACGATCTGCATTTTAGGAAATGGGATGTCCTTCGAGATGGAGCGCTGAGATCGATTTCCGGGTAACAGTCGGAAGACGAGGAGACGAGGAGGCAACAAATCGGGAAATGAGATGCAGCTAGAGAATCATGACAAGGCCGTCAAACCACCTCCTATAAAACGAAGGCCCCAACTAACAGGGTCTTTGGGACATCAACATGGGGCACGCCAAAGTGCGTCTGCCCTTACATTTTCTCGACCTTCTCTCTGGTGTGTATACTAAATAGTCCCTCTCTGACATATGACTTTTTTTTTTGTCACTTTAGTCTTTATTGCTTTTTTGCATACACAAATAAAACACACATATAGAAACGAAACTCGCAACAGTGCAGTGAGGGGTTCAGTTTACAATTGATGATGCAGTATTCAGGGTTATTTTCTTCTTAAAACATTTTCCAATAACTTACAGTTTTTACAGTACAATTATACAGTGCTTATGTCTTTATGTCTATACCTAATCCATTTTTCCCATTTTCTGTTAAACTCATCTTCTTTCACTCTTAGAGAATAAGTCATTTTCTCCATCACAAATATTCCCTGTACTATTTCTAACCATTGACTAAATCTGGGGGTGTCCGCTACAAGCCATTTTCTTGTAATGGCCTTTCTGCCAGCTGTGAGTAGGATTTTAACCAGGTACTGATCTTCCTTCAGCACCACTGAAGTTATATTACCCAGGTACAAAATGGAACATTTCTTAATGTGTGGCAGCTGCCAATTCTCTGGTGCTTGCTGTTGTTTCCCTTTTCCCTGGTGTTTTTTTGGTTGAGTTGCTGAGTGATTAGAGGGTTATTCAGTTCACCTGTTGCGCAGGGTGTGGGGACTGGCTCTTAAATGATAGTTGAGAGCAGCTTGGTGCATTCCCCTCTTGGCCAATCAGGGTGTAACGACGCCCTTTCTGTAGGGCTTAAAAGAGGAGGGAAACTGCACACCCAGTGTCATTCTGATCTCTCCTTCACTCAATGCAACATGTGTTATCAGCTTTACCAGAAACTCTGGTCTGTTTTGGGCCCTTTTGGGATTCTGTGATCTTTGTGTTTTGTTTGTTGAGAGTGTTGACTCCTAGTTGGGGAAACAAGTTAAGTGCCAACCAATTAGGTTACCTGCACTGGGACGATTAGGTGCTATTTGTGCAACAGCTGGCTTGCCTTACAATAGCCTAACGCCTGCAGGCTGTATTTTTGTATTCTATTCATTTGTTGATTTTCAATGAAACCCTTTATACCCATTTCTTTTAGTGTATTTTATTTGGGAAAACTTTAAAGGAGGGTAAAAGGAAAAACACAAACCAATATTTCAGTTTCCTTAATTGTTTGTTAATATAGAGGCATTTGTTCATTATTGAAGAGGCATTTGTTCATTATTATTATTAAGAAGGCATTTTATTTTATATTATTATGTGGATGGGAACTGTTTTTCAGTCTTCTGACTCAGTACCGCCACAAATGATTATATATCCTAATACCTCCTTTAATACTGAGTTCACTCTGTCCCAAAATGGTTCTATTTTTGGGCAACTCCAGAAGATATGTGCATGATTTGCATCTGTATGGCCACATTGTCTCCATCATGTTTGTTGTCTTAGAATTTGCTTGCTTTTTATGTTAGGCGTAATGAAGAAACTAATCAGATTTTTCCAATTAAATTCTCTCCAGAATTGTGAATTAGTGGATGTCTGTAGTGTTACACACATATCATGCCATTCTTCTTCTGAGATTTTGATGTTCAATTCCTTTTCCCACTTTAATTTCACATAGGATGTATTCTTTGCTTGACATTCCATTAAGCCATGATAAAGTTTAGAGATAATCCTTGATGCTTTTTGATGATATGCATTGACTATAACTTCTACCACTGGATTCTTCTCTTCTGGTGCCTCCCTTTTTACATTTTTGTTGTAATATTCTCTCAGTTGGAAATATCTAAACAAGTCTTGGTTGCGAAGTGCAAATCTGTCCTTCAAATCTTGAAAACTTCTCAGGTCTCCATTTTTAGTAACAGTACAAAACGCAGTCATTCCTTTTTTCATCCATTCTTTAAATGTTGAGTCATACATCCCTGGTCTGAACTCCCCATCCAAAGCTATCCATTTTAGCACTTTTTGTCGATTTTTCAATTTAAGTTGTCTGGTAAGAGTGAACCAGGTTTCCAAAGTAAATATTGTTATTGGATCGATTATATTCCTGATATGCCCTGGAAGCGCTTTTTCTCCCAAGAGTGTTTGGATGTGGAAATCAGGGATACATGTCTCAATCTCTTTCCACCTAGCTATGTAGCTATCATCACACCAATTAATTAGAGGTCGAAGTTGGGCTGCATAGAAATATGTCCTAAAATTTGGAAGTGCCATTCCACCTTTGTCCTTTGGCAACTGAAGTGTAGTGTATCGAACTCTGGCCTTCTTCCCTCCCCAAATAAATCTAGATATTAATTTATCCCATTCTGTGAATTGTTTTAGTGGGACCTCTATTGGCAGAGATTGAAACAAGTACAATAACCTTGGCAAAATATTCATTTTCACCACATTTATTTTACTGCTAAAATCCATTGGGTATGTGGACCATCTTTCTATATCCCTTCTTATGTTTAGGTTAATGTGGTTATAATTGGCCCCATACAACATTGATATATTTTTCGTTATATGTACCCCTAGGTATTTAATTGATTTTGAATCCCATTTAATATTATACTTTTGCCTGATTTCTTCTGGAGGAACACAGTTAAATAGGAGGATTTGAGTTTTTGAAATATTCAATTTATATCCTGCATAGAAATTAAATTTATCTATGATCTCCATCATCCTTGGAAGGAGGTGTTTACATCCGTGAGATACATCATTACGTCATCTGCCTGACATATGACTTTTGACTGTAGGCCCAACTAAACTTTGCCTGGAACGGTGAACCAACTATAGGCAACAATGCCAAAACTTGATCCCCTGGCTCAAATAGACGGGTTTCCGTCTTGCGATCAAAAAATTGGTTGGGCTTTCTAGTTAACTGAAATGTGTTGCACGTTTTACAGTACATTCCTACATCCCTCTTCAGACGAGGCCAGAAGAAATGGCGGCGCACTCTGTCAAATGTTTTCTTTACCCCTAGATGACCTGCCACTCCATCATGTGATGTTCTCAACACAAGGTCTTTTAAACTTTGAGGGCAACACCACCCGAACAACCTTGTCTACCTGCACACCGTTCACTACCTGTGGTGGTAGCACTGGTTCCTCTTCCTCAGCCGGCTCCAGGATGTCCCCAGCAGTAATGCAAATATTATGGAGCACTGTACACACTGCGACAACCTTCGGAACGAAGGTGTGATCCACTTCCAGGGCTTTGAAGAAGATCCCTCGCCACCGTGCCTTCATCATTCCAAAGGCCCTCTCGATGATGGATCGGGCTCTGGCTTGGTGAGCGTTGAAGCACACCTCCACTCTTCCCCGCAGAGGCTCCCGGTACGGGGTAATGAGGGTGACTGGTGTCCTCAGACATGGGTATCCCTCAAGATGATGTAACCAGCTGGTGGGTAACAGTCCCTGATAAATACTGGACTATTTCTTAGTACCCTGGATTTGTGGACCGAACCGGGGTACCCAACAAATATGTCCATATTTTCCAGTGCTGTCACAGATTGCCTGAAGCTGGACAGAGTGGAAGAGTTTCCTGTTCAGGTAATCTTGTGCATGTAGATCATTGGGAGCCTTGATGCGGATGTGGCATCCATCAATGGCTCCCACACAGTGGCTGAAGGCCGGGCTGTTGGAATCCATGGCCAACTTCAGCACACTGTGCCAGTGTGGGGAAGGGGACCACTTTGTCCAGGAAAGACAGGATTGAGTCGCACATGCGATGTACAATGTCAAACACAGTCGTCTACGGCGCATCGAACACCCGGGAAACAACAGTGTACGACAGACCTTGTGCCAGCCAGTAGACCACCAGGAGGACCTCCATACGCTGCACCCAGCCATGGGTCTTCTCCCTCCTGAGAAGGGCCATCAGTGCCTCAAAAGACGGTCTTTTCAGGCGATAGTCAAGATGCATGTCTCTTGATGCATCTCAATAGATCTGCACAAGAGGGACATGGGTGTTGGGGGTGGCATATATTGTGCTCCTGTCCTGTAAAACACAAAATAAAGTGTGAATACATAAGTAATGTTCTGTGTTTTCCTGTCTTCATTTTTCCTGTCTTTAGTAACAAATCTCTTGAAAGGGAAAAGCTTTTCTCCTTTTGCCTTTACTTTTCTCCTCCGCCCTCCCATCTCATCTGTCCTTTTCACCATGACTCCCTTCCTCCCTCTTGTCCTTATTAACTCCAATGAAACAATGGAAAAAATAAACATCATATCTTCAACTTAAACATGCTTAATACTGAATTATTCTCAATTTATAAACAGTCCTTTCCAACTCCTCCTACTCATAGTCTATTTCATCTTCCAGTGTCTTGTTCTTTTTTTGTTTCTTTTAATTATTCACAAAACGGTCCAGATGTGTGTCTCCTTGGTATCTCTCTAGTCCAAATGTGTGTCCCATTGGTGTCACTCCAATCCAGATGTGTATCTCTGTGGTGTCTTTCTAGTCCAGATGTGTGTCTCATTGGTGTCTTTCTAGTCCAGATGTCTCTTTGGTGTCTCTTTAGTCCAGATGTGTGTCTCATTGGTGTCTTTCTAGTCCAGATGTGTGTCTCGTTGGTGTCTCTCCAGTCCAGATGTGTCTCTGTGATATATCTCTAGTCAAGATGTGTCTCTATGTTGTCTCTCTGTTACAGTCCTTTCCAACTCGTCCTAATCATATTGTATTTCATCTTTGTTTCTTTTAATTCTACTCAATCACAAAACAGTCCTTTTAAACTGATCCTACTCTGAGTCTATTTCATCTTTGTGTTTCTTTGGTTCCTTTCATGTTCCTTTTGATTTCAGACAGTTTACAAGTCTGAGAACTTGGCCCATATGCCCCTGTCGATCTCCATTTGACGTGAGGTCACAGAAGTTGGAGGAGGAATCATCTGATGACATCTTCATGCAAATACCATAAGACATCATCCCGCGGTGGCCAGAAAAAGCGGTTGATTCCAATCCGGTGCATACTGTACATTTTACTTCGACATGAGTTTCAGTCACCTCTTGAATAACTCCAGGATAAATGTCGTCATCATAATTCACACAACACCATTGGCCGATGATGTCTGAGTTTTGCCAAGGAATTTCATACAGATTCTGACTGTTATCCTCCTGTGTGGGTGCCATTGCCTGAACCTCGAAGGTAAAGGTTTGGGAGTTACAACACTGACACTCCAGGGTCTGTCTTTTTGAGCAAAGGCAGCTCACATCACGGTAACTGATTTGTCCCGGGCTAACTGTTACTACTTGGTGAATGCGCGTGGTTGATGGCACCACCTGGAGACTATCTGGCATGCTCTTTGTGGCTTCATCTACGTTATCCTCACTGATGTAGAACAGTTTTACTGAGGTCTGTGCATACACCAGTGTGTTGAAGAAGAGCTCAGCATTGGGGATGTCTTTCCCGTGGCTGACCAGCCTGTCAGCAGTCCTTTTTGAGGAGGCCTCCAATTCCATCTGGAGCACTCTTGCCGTGGCTCGCCTCAAAAAAATTCCAGTTGCCTGATTTGAACCCACAGTGCTGCAGCTTAGTACAGAACAGATCAAAATTGCCTTTCTGCCTGTATTGTGTGCATGGCCCAAAAAAGCACATAATGTTCTTTCACACCCCCAGCATGTAGAACTCAAGGTGAGGCGTGTTGCCTGCTGCTGGTTTGATGCAAAGAGTGCCTGCAGGCGTAGTTTTCTGAAAAGTCAACATGAATTAAGCATTCATGATCTGTCATGTTCCTCTTTAGTGCCCTGTAGTAGGTGAAATGTCGTTTTATGTTAAAGAGGGGTCTTTTGAATGAAATCATTGTGATGTGTGTATATATATATATATATATATATATATATATGTATATGTTTAGATCAGTTAAGTTAATCCCTTCTAATGCAAATCATGTTTTTAGGCAATTCCTATGTAATTAATATGAACTGTAACTGAGGAATCTTTCTTAGGCTGGTGGATATATGACACTCGTCGTCACTCGGGTGTCGATCTTTATTTATGGATTTAGGTTATGTATCTGTGATCTATGTGTGCTGCGGTCCTACAGAAACCAACAGAGAAATACAATATCAGCCAACTTGACTTACAATTTACCTAAATAATGTAAGCAACTTAAACAGCAGTATTTCTTGTTAATAATATAGCCACAGTGAACTCAATATATACTGTACATTTACACACAACCTGACAGCAACTACATACTGTAAAAACATTTCTTTCAGTACAATATATACACTGATTATCACAATACTATATAGCTGAATTAACGTAATGAATAAACAGTGTCCTGTGGTGCAGCGTAGCGCATACAGCTAAGCCTTAATTAACCACACTTATTACCTACAAACTGAACATGAGCTGAACACCAGGCAATGTGTAATGACACACATTTAACTACTCTATACAGTAGAACATACTATAACAGAAATATAGCAATATAGTCAAATATCAATGCAGGGGAATAAAGACTATAGAGAGCCTGATATCATTCCGATAGAATGCTAATTAGCCTATCCTGCGAACACAGCACGGTACTTTTGAAGCACAAGATAAAAAAGCACAGAAAGGAATAAATACACAGTTTCTACATAGAAGTCAAAGGAGAGCAAATAAGAAACTACTTACTGTATGTCATGAACGCACAACAACACATGAATTAGCTCCTTCTACTCATCCACATACTAACTACTGAGCCTGTTTCCTCTGCTGCTTACTGGGATATTAGTCAGTCAGCCAGCAGGGGGCTTATTTTGATGTAGTATTTTGTCACTACATGCCCATAGAAAGGTGGGAATTAAGTCATACAATTATTATACACCTAATAAACAGTAGGAACATTCATACAAACAAATTATGAACTTTGCATTATCATAGTCCTATTACAATCCAGGCCTTTCTAACAATAGTTCATGAATGTTTTTTTTATCAACAACACTCAATATAAGTGTAAGGTTTAGAAGTCAATTCATATATTTGAGTTAATTTACTAAAAATATACTTACAATGTTTACACAGTTAATTATTTACATATTTATGTTTACAAGATTATTATTTACATATTTACATGTTCAAATATTTACGGCAGCGTCTTTGAAATAGTTATGATAATATCTTGAATCTGCCTGTGAGTGTCTTCCTGACATTTACCTTAGTCCAGGTCCTTCTGGCATGTGATTGGTTAGTTCTACGACATGTGAGTTAGGAACAAGGAAGTGTTGTTGTTGTTGTTGTTGTTGTTGTTGTGAAACTGATGAAGTGGGAAGAACAGTAAAGTGGCTGCTTAAAAAGTTATCCGTCTCCATCCTGCATGTTTATTCTCGTAAAGAGTGATCCACCACCACACAACAAACCCTCACGTTACAAATATTATTCAGCCAGATGAATCAAACTGTTGAGTTCACTCTAACATTTCTCTACTCTACAGTCCACAGGGAGAAAACTGACTCAGACACTTTACCAGTGAAATAATAAAATGTTGGATCAACACTCACCCTGCTTCAGTCTTCAGTTTTCCTCCTTCTACTCAAAATGGAGTCTTCTTCTTCTTCTTCTTCTTCTTCTTCTTCTTCTTCTTCTTCTTTGGTGTTTATTGGCGGTTGGCAAACTATCTTAAGTGGTGGACACACTGCCCGCTTGAGGCTCGCGTGAGTCTCGCGTGGCGTGTTGTTTTTTATTTCGGCGTCCATGTTAACAGGTCAGAGTGGACACACTGCCCGCATGAGACGCGCGTCAGACGCGCGTCTATTTTATAGAATAGAAGGGTCGCCTATTTTACACGCGAGCATCTCGCGTCTCAGCTGCGTGTCCCAGCAGCAACAGACAGTGAAGATGATCTATTGACAGTATATGAACATCATATCAGCTACATAATACAGTTTACATGTCTAGACATCTGTAGAATATGTCACAGATAGTGAAAGGGATCTAGTGACTGTATATTAACATCATACTAGCAAGACTTTACTACAGTTTACATGTCTGGACATCTGTAGAATATGTCACAGACAGTGAAGGTGATCTATTGACAGTATATGAACATCATAAACAGCAAGATTACTGCAGTTTCCATGTCTAGACATCTGTAGAATATGTCACGGAAAGTGATCTAGTGACTGTATATTAACTTCATACCAGCAAGTCTTTACTACAGTTCCGAGGTTTATCTGTAGAATATGTTACGGAGATGAAAAAAAAGTAAAGTTAAGTAAACTTGTTTTTAAATCAACACTTCCTGCTTTCATTTCGAAATAAAAGCCTTAAAGCGGGTTTTCTTTGCACAGAATTCCTTTATTTGTTAACACGAGGCTTTTATTCTGAAATATGTGCCGGACAGTGATGTGGAACAAGCAGTGACTTGGAAAGCATCATAAATGAATACAGTACTGAGTTTTAATTGTGGATTATCACTATTATTTACTAATTACCACACGTTTCTGAACCTTTCTCTGTCTAAAATAAATATAAATTATATTTATCATGAAGTTAAATGGCCATTAAAAGGCAAACTCTATGTAGAAAGAAAGGGCTGACAGCAGCAGCAAAAACACAGCTAACAGGTAGCAGACACGCTCCCGACAGGCAGCTAACTCGCGTCTAGTGTGAACACCCTAGGTGGGCATCACGCAGCCACGACGCGACGCTGCCGTCAGGCGAGCCTCATGCGGGCAGTGTGCCCATGGCTTTAGAGGTGCATTACCACCATCTGGACTGGAGTGTGGAACAGAAGATGGTGCAGAAACAAAGTGAAAATAAAAAAAAAATAATAATAAAAAAAAATGAAAAAAGATAATGAAAACTCTAGATTCTTTTAACTAAATCAGATTCTCTCAAAAACTGAATAATTTCACTGTATATATTATCTGCTTTATTCCCCAATAGACCTGACACTGAAAAGTCGTGATGTTTTGCCTTCCTTAATGTCTGAAAAGGTGATTCCTCTGGATAGTGTAATTACTGCAGTGTATCAGTATGTGTTCAACAGTTTCTGGCTGGTTACAGTGTGTACATTTCCCAGTTGGGTGCTTGCCTATTCGATATAATGTTTGATTAAGACCTGTATGTCCGATTCTTAGTCGAGTGATGATATTTTCTTCCCTTCTTTTCCAGCCCACCTTTCTCCCTGCTCCAACATGTTTCTGTATATTGTACATATGCCTTCCAGTTTCCTGCTCATCCCAGTACTTCTGCCATACTTTTTGTGCATAGTTCTTGATGAATGGTTTAGCCGCAGCTTTACTTAATGGAATTTGTAATTCTATATTCTTAATTCTTAGTGTTTGTTTGGCCAGAATGTCTACCTGCTCATTTCCTTCCACACCAACATGAGCAGGAACCCATATGAATCGTGTACCTGTGCCTTTCATTTCCATCCTATACATAATGAGAAATATTTCATTAATTAAATCCGTTCTGACTGATGATCTACCAGATCCTATGCTTGTGAGTGCTGAAAAACTGTCAGATGCAATAACGGTGTTTTTTATTTCCCTCTCCTCTATCCACTGCAGGGCCAATAATATTGCCAATATTTCTGTAGTATATACTGACACATGAAGCTTAAGCGTAAATTCAGACAGGAAGACTAGGGGTGCAAGCTCATTCATTCTCATTCATTCTGGTTCTCTCTCTCTCATGGGCTATTCATATGTCAGCTGATTATGGGCGTCTCTCTTTTCAGTGACCAATCAGAGCTTGCCATATCTCCCTCAACCAATAACATGCTGCTGTCAAAAGTTTAAAAACCATTCTCCTCTATGAGTTTTCAGTGTCAGTATTCAGCACTAACGGACGCGACCCTCCACCACCCCATCACCTCCAGATTCATCACATCAGAGTAATCCTGCTCCACTTCATTCATCGGATCTGCATCAGTCTTCACCACCACCACCACCAGTGTCTAGACCCGGGGGGAATATTTCTACATCCTACTACAGCTTCACTTCCCCTTCGTTATTTCACATCGGGTCTAAATCGCCAAAGACTGTACTATTCATAATTCGTGCACTTTGTAATAAATCATCATTCAATTCATACGAGTCTTTCCTGATTGAAATAATTTGATACTCGTTTCTTGATGTAGGTCTCACTCACCGGGATATAAACTGCTGCACCTGCACAAACTGTCTCAGGATCTTTGGAGCCGTCTGTAAATAAGAACACGGAGTCTGTGAAGTGCTGATCCAAATAATTCTGGACTATGCGCCATGCTGGAATTTTCTTTGACTTCTCCTTCAATTCCTGCTGTATATTGAGGTCAACATTTGGTAAGGGGAATAACCAGGGAGGAATGGAGGAAACTGAAACTGTAGAGCAATATTGGAATTGACATAACCCTATGTTTTCTGCCTTTGAATCACCTACCCACCCAAAGCTTATGAAGTTTGTTTCATTATGTTCCCAGCAGTCTGTCAAAACACTTTTGGTAGGGTGAGTTTCATAATGCCCCTGAAGATTAACCCAGTATGCCAGCATTAATTTTATTCTTCTAATCCGTAGGGGCATTTCTCCCACTTCCACTTCCATTGCTGATACCGGAGATGTTCTGAATGATCCACTAATGATTCTCAAAGCCTGAGCTACATCTAATTTCTTAAGGTTTGATTCTGCTGCTGACATGTAAGCTACACACCCATAGTCAAGGACAGATCTCATGAGAGCCCAGTATATATGTTGTAAAGATGCTCTACTTGCTCCCCACTCCTGTCCTGTCAAACAACGCAGTATATTGATGACTTTTTTTACATTTGCTCCTGATTTTATCTAAATGAATGTTCCATGTGAGCTTTTCATCAAACCAAATCCCCAGAAATCTAACAGCTTTGTCTTGCTCCAGAGGTTGATCATACAGTTTTAGGGAAATGGGTGCGATTTTACGCCGTTTTAAGAAACAAATAACTTGTGTTTTTGCTACTGATAACTTGAATCCCCATTTATTTGCCCATTTCTCCACCTCAGCTATTGCAGCTTGCATTTTCTTAATAACAAATGATACATTGCGGCCTCTTATCCAAAGAGCTCCGTCATCCGCGTACATAGACTTTCCTATATTTTGCTCAACCTGAGAAAATATATCATTGATCATTATATTGAATAATAACGGACTACAGACACTACCTTGTGGAGTTTCATTATCCACTGTATATACATTTTAATATTCTGCATCTACTCTTACCTGTATTTTCCTGTCAAATAAAAAGTCCTTCACCCAATTATATGCTCTACCACCAATTCCCAATGAATTCAATTTAATGAGTAACCCTTCTTTCCAGAGCATATCATATGCTTTTTCCACATCAAAGAAGACAGCTAATACTACTTCTTTGTTGGTCTGTGCTTTCCTGATGTCTGACTCTAAGCATAAGACAGAGTCCATAGTATTGCGACCCCTACGGAACCCATTTTGATGTGGAGATAAAAGAGCTTTACTTTCCAGGAAATAGGTTAATCTCTCTGTAACCATTCGTTCCATAATTTTACATAAATGAGAGGTTAGGGCAATAGGTCTGTAACTATATGGATCTGATGGGTCTTTCCCTGGTTTTAGAATAGGCACTATTACAGCTTGTTTCCAAACTGAAGGAAGTTGGCCAGTTTCCCAAACTCTGTTATACAGTCTTAACACAGTGACCAGAGTGTTATCTGCCATGTTCTCTAACATTTTATAGCATACGCCATCTTTACCAGGTGTGGTCTGACGTGCACTAGTTATTGTTCTTCTCAATTCAAACATACTAAAAGGCAGGTCTATTGGATCTTCTGATGTCTCTTTTTTCTCTAATATTTTTGATTTCTCCAATAAAACTCTATTTCTACAGCGCCTGGCCTCATCTGTTAGGTTGTCTGAGCTGTGAACTTTCCTGAATGTTTGCGCCAGAAGTTCAGCCTTGTCTAGGTTGCTGACAGCCATTTTATCCCCATTATTCATCACTGGTAACTTATAACTCCTTCTGATCCCACCCATTCTCCTGATCATGCCCCAGACATCTGAAAGCTTTACTTCTCTTCCTGTACTGCTACAATATTGCCTCCAAAATGTGCGTTTTTGGGTACTTATTGTTTTCCTTACTATTGCCTGTGCCCTTTTATACTGGATCAAAGCATCCTGCGAATGAAGTTTTTTGAGTTCCCTAAATGCTTTATTTCTGTTTTTTAGGGCTTTGCTACAGTCGCTATTCCACCAAGGTACATTCTTAATACGTTTAGTTCCTGTACTCTTTGGGATTGTTTCCTCAGCAGACTGAATTATTTCATTAACTAGTTCACCATTAAATATGTTTACATCCATTTGATAATCTTCTTTAATTCCCTCACATCTCGTTGCACTTATCTTTTGGTAAGCATCCCAGTTAGCATTTTCCAACTTCCATCTAGGAATTTTCTTTCCCTTATCATAATAAATTTTTACACCAACTTTAGTTTGCCCATTGTAGTATGCTTTATTACTTTCCATGTGCTTACACCTGCTAAATTACTATTTATAAATGTTAGGTCAAGTGCTGCTTCTGTGTTTTGAGTGCAATTATACCGTGTTCCCTCCCCATTATTAATACACACCAAACAGTGATCATCTATAAATTATTCTACAACTACACCATTTGCATCTGTGCTATTGCTCCCCCACAATGAATTATGTGAATTAAAATCCCCACACCATATTACATTGTTTTGCAATGATCCCCCTACATCCTCCAATATACCTTGACTTAATTTCCCGCATGGATTATAAAAGTTAATTATATCTATATCACCTCTGTCAGTCCACACCTTAACCACAATTGATTCATGCTCAGTGTTTACATGCATTATCTTGTAACTCATTTCATTCTGTATGAATGTTGCAACTCCTCCACCATTGCCAGATTCCTTATCTCTTCTAACTACAGAATATCCCTTTACAACAAAATCCCACTGTGGTTTCAACCATGTCTCTTGTATACATATTATATTAGGTTTATTTTGTAAATTATCAATGTACTTCTTAAACTCCTGTCCATTTGCTATTAAGCTTCTCGCATTCCATTGTAGCAGAATTAGCACCATTAAGAGGATCCAGCCCATGTTTGAGAGGATTGTGTATCTTCATTCAGAATGTCTCTAACTGTTTCCCATTGTAACCCATTTACTTCAAGGTACTTCTCAGCTGATCTTACAATTATTTTAATCCTTTCATTGCGACTTTTCGACTGTGCCGAACAGTTGATTATTTCTGCCATAAAGAGCACAAAGTCACTTTTTCTGACTAGCAGAGTTTCCTCCTTCAACTTATCACATCCTGCACATTTTCCAGCATCTTCATTCACAGTGTTATTTTGCTTTGTCACCTTTATGCCTCCTGAAACCTTCTTTGCTGCCTCTGCATAGCTGATTCCCTGATACACCTTGACTCGCTGCACCTCTGCCGCTCTTTTGCTGACCTCACATCCACCGTACGCTGAGCTATGTTCTCCGCCGCAATTGCAGCATTTCAGCTTTGTTCCCTGGGCACATTTTCCATACTCATGTTCTCCACCACATCTTCCACACCTTTGGTGTCCTTTACACACAGCTGCCACATGTCCAAATCTTTGACACTTAAAACATCTGAGTGGTGGGGGAATATACAGCCTGACATCATAACACATATATCCAATGAAGATTTTTTTCTGGAAGTTTTTCCTCCTCAAAAGTGATCAGGACTGAGAGACTGTCACTTTTAATCCCATTTCTGTTTGATTTCATGCGTTTGACTTCACTTACGTTTGCATTAGTTATGTTTGCTTTAACATCGTCATCTGGTACATTTACTGGGATCCCTGAGATGACTCCCTTGACTAGTTTTTTGTCACCAGCTAGGGAACATTGTACTTTCCTGCCATTTATTTTGTTCATCCTGATTGCTCGCCCTTGTTGTCCTCCATCCTTGCAAATAATCACAATGATCCATTTCTCAACACTTTAGCACTCTTTATCTCTCCAATTTCCTTACATATGAATCTTGTAAGTTGTATTGGATTCCACTCTCCAAAAGAAGCCCCTTCTTGCGCAAGTTTAATGATTACCTTATAATCATCTCTCCTCCTCTGTTACAGCTTCTCTGTCAACATAATCACTATCATCTGATTTATTATTTGGATTCTTTTTACGTTTCTTTTTCCGAGCAATATCCCATTCTCCATAACTCCCGCCACCTAATTCCATCTCGCCTAACTCGCTTCCTGATCCGTCACTTCCCTCTGCCATCTCCTGTCCAGTCACAGCCCAGTGTTGCCAACCGCCTGCTACTCCGAACCCAAAATGGAGTCTGAGCTGACTGAAATCTTTTAAGGTTCCCTCCCTGTTCTCATGTACCTGGATCACCTGGTCAGTGTGGCTCCTCCCCTCTCTATTTACAGGAAGTCAGGTGAGTTTATCTGAGTGTGTGTGTGTGTGTGTTTTTAACTTGATGTGTTTATGAGTGTTTATGAGTGTTATGACCCGGCTCATGAGCCATGACAAGAGACGGCAGAGACACGGATTTAAACTGAAAGGTGTACAAGTTTATTATCAAAAATACAATAACCAATAAACCATAGTGAGGTGATGAGGTGTGTGAATCAGTGTTATCAATTTGTCAGCAGATGGATGAGTGGTTGTGTGGTGAATGAAGGGTGTATAACCTAATCTAGTAAAATAGCCAAAGCCAACCAAACAAGAACATGGTGGTGTAGGAATGGAGAGATCTCAGCTTTATGTTTAAATCATGTTAATAAATCATAAGTAGTTATGTTTCTTTTACAGATTCATACAAATATAATTCTTCTGAATATCTGGATGAAAAATTATTCTGTCTGTTGCACAATGAAAAATAATTTCAGCCATTTTCCTGAGCTGCAACTGTGCAGCTCTTTTTCCTAATCCAACCACAGATGGTAGCCAGAAATGAAACATCTTTATTGCTCAATTAGTACAATGTGAAGCACAATTTTAAAATGTATTATATTATCATATGAGTTGCATTCCTTTATATTGATGTTTCTTCCAATATACAATTCCAATATCATAGAAAAGGTCTTAACGTTTTGCTTGTGTTTTACAAAAAAAAGCAAGGACGTGCCATTTCCAGCAACCTGGATTTGTTAATACACTCACAACTTGGTAAACTGATTAAAATGTGTTTTTATTTTGCAACAGATGTTCAGATGATTCTTTGTGGAGTCTTTAAAACAGCTCTAAGTGTTGCTGATGAAGGACTTTATCAGAAAATAGTCTGCTTAGCTCTGGGACTTGAGTTTAAAGGTCAGACATGAGAGGCACAAAATGTAGCTACTGGGACTGTAACGTACACTAGAATATACTCCTGCACTTATTAGAACCTGTGAACATGCAGTTTTCTCTATCTGCTGAGGAACACTGTGAACTTTTATTCATTGTGTTAGATGTTAAAGAGGTTCTGTCAAAGACAGTTATTGAATACTAATATGACAAAATATCTGCAGTCTCATCTTTACTACAATGATGACTTCACTGTCCAGTACAGTAACAGATCTTAACATGTGGACAGAAAACCCCAGAAACATGTTGAAGTTTTAAAAAATGAAAATGACCGTTAACACTAACGTTAGCTACATCTCTTTGTTAATATCACAAAGTTAGCTAACTTATTTTAAAATGAGTTAACTCAAAATACTTAAACATCGATGAAATAAAAAAACTTGTTTTCTCTTCGAAAAGAAAAAACACAAATTACCACCTCACAGTTGTCTGCCTCACCCAACCATTCAAGTTGCAGTTTACATCCACATCTGTCCAAAATGTCATCACTTCATCATTTTATCATTATAAAAATTTGTGTGAAATTGTCATAAATAACATGAATTCTGGAGTTATAGCCAGAAATGTGTTTTGTGAGGCCGCGACCTTTGACCTCTAACCACCAAACTCTAATCAGTTCATACTTGAGTCCAAGCGGGTGTTTGTGCAACTAGTGTCCCGAGTTTAATATCAAATCCAGTTCCATCAAGTTCAACTACATTATGACGACACTTAACCTTTACAAAACCAAGTCAGTCAGAAAGAAAGCATTCACATCATTAGTTCAGTGTTCACTGCATCCATTCGGATAAACCTCCTTTGTGGTAAAACAGAGGGAACGGTGACATCTGCTGGCAGAAAGCAGCTCCAGCAGTAACAACAGAACATGAACGGTGGTGAGAACGACCGCTTCAACATGGATTTCTGAGGGGAAAAAGCTCCACAGGGGACTTTATTTGTCTGTGTTCAGTCATGTAACATGAAAACTGGCAGTCACACAAAACACTGGAATTTTCCTGTATGTACATGATTAATGAATATAAAATCTAGAATAAGCATGTTAATCAGTTCTGTTTGTTTATTTTACATCAAACATTATATAAAATATTAAGGTGCTGACTTTCCACCAAAATCCAGACATAATGTGTTTGTAGTCAGTTGAGAAACTTAAAGGGACTGTTTGTAAGAATCAGAAAATGCTTGTTAAAAGTGACACCTGTGGCCGTTAAGTCAACGAAAGTCAGCGTCGGGTTCGCGCTTGTGCTCGCTCTACATAGACATGAACGGGTATTGGTCAAAACAGTGAGGCGACACACGTCAGCTAAAATCCTCAATATCACTCTTTATTTCAGCTGCTTGGCAGTAATGTTAGCTGACCAGACGAAGGTTTCTCCATGAATCACTGCTGATCCTAGTGTTGGCTTTTCCTGCCTCAGCCTCCCGACCGCGGCCGGAGGGAACAGGGGAGACACCAGAGTTTTGGTCGGAGACGATAACGTTTCTCTCTTCGGAGCCCCGTCACTTCACAAGACACGGGAAACCTCTGTTGGTCTGGAGGAGCTGCAGCATTTATTTCTGCACAAACATCCACTGTACATTCACTAGATATTCTCAGAGTTAAACTAACTCTTCTGCAGTGTGTAGTGTGCGCGCATGCACGTGAGAGTTGAGCGAAATAGCGAGAACGAGCGAGGTGTGTGAGTGAAGGCAAGCAGGCAGAGGAGCAGAGTACAGCAGAGACTCCGGTCCTGGAGACCAAAGCTACGGTCTCCCCCGCGTCCTCCGACCGCGGCCAACACTGTTTAACAGACGGGCTTCACTAGATACAACTTTGGTGTTTCTGTGTAGTTTGTGTTAGAGTCTTGTCTGAACAGCGTAGCCACACGCGAGCACGCATGGGACATCGACCCGGATTGATTTATACGTGTAAGAAGTTACAAACAGTCCCTTTAAGTGAAGCCTCGACTGAATTCAGATTTTATCTGATTCTTTCTGTTTGTTACAAGCAAATATTTATCTTTGATTATATAAGAAATGGCTGGTATTGGTTTTAATCATGGATGTATAAAGAGATCCGGATACAGCGTTGGAGGCTCCCCGTTCATTCCTATGAGAGTTGCAGTTACTCATCCATTGGGCCCATAGAGCAGGAGCAGTAGTGTTTCCTTTAACTCCTCCTCCCAGCCCTCGCTCCAGCCTCGGTCTGGGTCTCATTCACATGAACGGAGGAAGGAAAATAACTCTGGATTCAGCTTTTAGTGCATTTTACAACTTTTAGGAGCTAATGATTTAAATAAGGACTATTAGAGTGTTCGTACTGGGAAGTTGATTCGCCTCAACATAAATGAACCCCTGAGTTACAGACGTCTCTTCCCCAATGAAAGTCTATGGGGAAAAGTCTTTTTGGGCCCAATGGCATCACGTCTGGGACACGGAAGTTGTAGTACCGCCGTTTGGCCACTATGAAAATTGGCATCAAAGCCCGGCACTCGTCCTGAGGGCTCGGTTTTAATAGGGTAACTTTATTAACTTCTAGTGTTATTTAGAAATAAACAGCAAAACTCCATCGTTCCACAAGGTGGAGCTGAGACACAAAGCAAAGCAAAAAGATCTATTTAAATGTGTTAATCTACAGTTATGTTGTCATAAACTGAAAATGAATTACTCTGCAGAGGCACTTTGGGTTCAGAATATATGAATGAATAAAAAAAAAAAAGACAAAATAAGATCCAGGTCCAGGTGGTGAACCTCTGTGGATCATCAGGACATGGCTGATCCTCTCAACACATCCTCTTTTCTGATCACTCAGACTCTGACAGAGACCACCTTCGGTGCCATCTGATGAGAGAAGAAGAGAGCACAAGTCATGAATCAATGTTTACAGAGACTCCCTTCATCAGCTGTCAGTCACTGATGCGGCACACAGTTCATTTATAAAACTATCACCGGAAAAACCGACCGCCATATCTCCGCTCACTACTCAATATCTCCAACAGTAACCGCAATTTATGTTCTAGCAAATTCATCAGTATGGTCGTTCCTAAAGTCTGCACCTCCTCTGGTCGTCATTCATTCCAGTTTGCTGCTCCTAGTGACTGGAAAGAGTTACAAAAGACACTAAAACTCCACACCCTCATCCCGTTACCCTCCTTAATAACTCTTTGGGCAGACCACATCATGGTTACTAAATGTAACGGTGGTTCTATGAAATAAGAGCCAGTGATTTGAGGCTTCAGACAGACTGATCTCAGAGCTGTGACAGAGATGAACTGATCAATGAGAGAACAAAGACTTTCTGATCAGATTTGATGGTATAGACAGTTTGATGGATGAGGACCATTGTCTGTATACATGTTGTGATGCTGTCAGCTTTAATCCAGCTTTATTTCCTGGAGACATGAACACAACGACAACATCTTCTTCACTTCAACTCTAACACACGATCACAACAAGCTTCTGGCTGATCTGATTGGCTGACTGTTCTCTCTCTCTGTGTCACCGTTCTCCTCTCAAAACTTAACTGAGGAAACACATCACAACAATACTGCTGAAACCAGCATGGACCGACTCCGACCCTCTACTGACCTCAGAGTCTCCAGTCTACAGTCTGGACTCTCCACAAGATCAGACAGCAGCTTCACGTCAAATTCCTTCAGGTCGTTTCCTCTCAGCTGCAGCTCTCTCAGATGGGAGGGGTTGGACTTCAGAGCTGAGGCCAGAGAAGCACAGCCGATCTCTGACAAACTGCAGTCCCACAATCTGAATAAAGACAAAATGATGTAAGTTTAGAAGACAAAGTTCCTGCTTGAAATCATTCAATGTTTAATAATCTGTGCAGAGCTGAAGAAGGTTTAGAACGTAGAAGTTTAGAAAATGTAAACTCCAAACACCTGAAGCCAACAGGATGCAGGTTAAAAACTGTAAAATACAAAAAGTGAAACAGAGCTCTCATTAATATTAATGACAACGTGCTGCTACTTCAATAAAGACGTAGTGACTTCACCTCTTGAACTCTGACAGCTCCACCAGTGGATCCATCTATACAAACTCATGTTTAGCAGCCAAACACAAATAAAAACCATAGAAATTGATTCAAGATTCAACTCAAGATCTCAAAGTTTCCAAAGATGTCAAATATGTCAGGATGGATTTGGGGGAAATGTGAACAAAAGATATAAAAGATAAGACATCTATAATATATATTTTAGGAATAGTGGAGTCATAAAATCAAAGCATCTTCAATTTAAACTATTCAGTCAGTATAAGCATCATATAGCTTCATCAAATTTATAGAAAAAACAAATACTGAATATATTTGTTATTGTCTGATAGTTGAAATAGAGATTATTTATTTATTCTTCATATTTATGTATTTTTTATAATTATTTTAACATGAAGAAAGTCAGGTGTTTTGATTATTAAGGTTTTAAATGTGTAGCTCAACATTGCTGTGGCATAGTCAATGGACTAAACCGCTGAAGAAGAAAATATACTTTAGCATTAAGATACTCAGTGTGGATCAGTATAATATCAGCCTTATGTCTGCAGTTTAGTGTCACCACAACTTTCACATCATATTAATCTCAGTACAGAAGTAAAAAATGGTGTCTGACCTCAGACTGTCCAGTCTACAGTGTGGACTCTCCAGAAAACCACACAGGAGCTTCACTCCTGAATCCTTCAGGTTGTTGTTACTCAGCTCCAGTTCTCTCAGATGGGAGGGGTTGGACTTCAAAGCTGAGGCCAGAGAAGCACAGCTGATCTCTGACAACCTGCAGTCACTCAATCTGAATAAAAAATAAATGATGAAGATAAAAATCACTTTATAATCCAATCAGATGTGTTCAGGTTTTAAATGTGTAGCTCAACATTACTATGTCCTAATCAATGAGTTTTTCCCTAAAATGAGTAGAGCTACTTTGTCATTGTGTTATTGTGGATCATCATAATGTCAGCCTTCTACAGACATCATCCAAATGTCACCACCAAATTCATACACCTGTTCATGTCAACACACATCAATAAAATGCTGCTGATCTCAGTCAAGTCTGGAATTAGAGGATCAATACTATATTGATCCTTTAAACAGCTGCATTTGGTGTGTGTGTGCTGAAGTATCAATATCAATGATCAGACATTATTTGTGAAAAGACATTTAATTTAACAGAAACCAGAGAAATATTTCTACTTCATGAAGTAAACTTGATCGATGTAAAACACATATTAGTTCAGAGGATCTTCTGTATCCAGATGTGATAATATACCAACAATGATAAACATTCATTTACTTCAACAACTAACAGTGGACTTTTTCTACAGTTTCTTTAAGAAACACAAGTCTTTTGTGACTGCAGACTGAATTTAGTTCAAGAAACATGAAAATATGAAGAAAAGAAAATTTACAACTTCATGCATGTAAGTTATGTTTGTTCATAAATTAGGTTCAATTGTTAATTAAACATATAAGATCTATAATAGTAACAGAGAGTCCGTGAACTGACCTCAGAGTCTCCAGTCTACAGTGTGGACTCTCCAGAAAACCACACAGGAGCTTCACTCCTGAATCCTGCAGGTTGTTGTTACCCAGCACCAGCTCTCTCAGATGGGAGGGGTTGGATTTCAGAGCTGATGCCAGAAAAGCACAGCGGATCTCTGACAAACTGCACCAACTCAATCTGAATAAAGAATAAATTCTGTAAGTTTAGAAGACAAAGTTCCTGCTTGAAATCATTCAATGTTTAATAATGTGTTCAGAGCTGAAGAAGGTTTAGAACGTAGAAGTTTAGAAAATGTAAACTCCAAACACCTGAAGCCAACAGGATGCAGGTTAAAAACTGTAAAATACAAAAAGTGAAACAGAGCTCTCATTAATATTAATGACAACGTGCTGCTACTTCAATAAAGACGTAGTGACTTCACCTCTTGAACTCTGACAGCTCCACCAGTGGATCCATCTATACAAACTCATGTTGAGCAGCCAAACACAAATAAAAACCATAGAAATTGATTCAAGATTCAACTCAAGATCTCAAAGTTTCCAAAGATGTCAAATATGTCAGGATGTATTTTGAGGAAATGTGAACAAAAGATAAGACATCTATAATATATATTTTGGGAATAGTGGAGTCATAAAATCAAAGCATCTTCAGTTTAAACTATTCAGTCAGTATCAGCATCATATAGCTTCATCAAATTTATAGAAAAAACAAATACTGAATATATTTGTTATTGTCTGATAGTTGAAATAGAGATTATTTATTTATTCTTCATATTTATGTATTTTTTATAATTTTTTTAACATGATGAAAGTCAGGTGTTGTGATTATTAAGGTTTTAAATGTGTAGCTCAACATTGCTCTGGCATAGTCAATGGACTAAACCACTGAAGAAGAAAATGTACTTTAGCATTAAGATATTCAGTGTGGATCCGTATAATATCAGCCTCATGTCTGCAGTTTAGTGTCACCACAACTTTCACATCATATTAATCTCAGTACAGAAGTAAAAAATGATTACTAACCTCAGAGTCTCCAGTCTACAGTGTGGACTCTCCAGAAAACCACACAGGAGCTTCACTCCTGAATCCTGCAGCTCGTTGGTACTCAGCTCCAGCTCTCTCAGATGGGAGGCATTGGACTTCAGAGCTGAGGCCAGAGAAGCACAGCTGATCTCTGACAAACTGCAGCACCTCAATCTGAATAAAGAATAAATGATGAAGATAAAAATCACTTTATATTCCAATCAGATGTGTTCAGGTTTTAAATGTGTAGCTCAACATTACTATATCCTAATCAATGAGCTTTTCCTTAAAATGAGTAGAGTGACTTTGTCATTTTGTTATTGTGGATCATCATAATGTCAGCCTTCTACAGACATTATCCAAATGTCACCCGACATTTATACACCTATTCATGTCAACATACATCAATAACATGCTGCTGATCTCAGTCAAGTCTGGAATTAGTGGATCAATATCAAATCAGACTTGTTGGACTTCATTATTTTATTTATTACATGGCCTTCTTTGTACTGTATCTGGTAGCTTAGTAGGTTTGTGTCATTTACAGGAAAGGTCGACATTTTTTCCAAGTGTGTCTGTAAACAACAGCCACATGTCATATGTACATTAAAAGAGTTATGGGTGGCAGTAATCATTCCTCCTGTGAAGTGGTCCCTTCATAACAAAACTATACTGTAAGAAATGACTTCATAAGTTCAACTGAAACTAATTTGAAGATTCAGCAGTCTGAGTCCGACAAATCAAGTGAGTGTTTAATAGGGCTTGGACGATTCAACTATCTCCTGATTCGATACTGTCACGATTCAATATGTGTTGTGATTTTTAAGTATTGGAATTCGATTTTGCGATTTATTGTGATTTTTGTTAACTTTTTTAACACTAGACCATGAGAAAAAGTTGAATCACACACATTTAGGGACTTTTACTTTGTAAAATATCTAAATTAATACGGTAAGAATGTTTGATTTTCAGCGTGTATGTAGTATGATGTCCTGAAGTCAAATATATCAGTCATTGTCAGGAATTATCTATAAAAAAATTTCTGCAACCCAAAAATCAAAGAATAAAGATATTTCCTTCACAAATTAGTGGTATTTTCTTTTTAAATTTGTAAGGGACATGCAATGTTTTATACTTCTGGTGAATATAATCCGATCAATTATTTCCATATATGTATTTTGTAGTTCCCTTTGTTAACAACTTATTTTGAAAAACGGACGTAGTCACACATGTATACTTCCTCTAACTTCTCCAAGTCTGTCTCTAGCTCTCCCGTCAGCTCTGTTCTCTTTATACATACATGGTCAGCTCCATCGAGGCCGTTTGAATGCATTTAACATAAATGTCAGTGTATGGGTGCTCTACAGTTGTAGCGTCGGCCCATTTGACCACGGAGACGAGAGCGACGGTCGGCTCGACCGCTACGTTACTGCGATATGATAACGTTTCCTGTCCATGACAGAGTTAGCATGTAGCTTTAGCCGTGATGTCTAGCTCTGCTTTTCCTGCAATGTGTGGAACTCAAAGTGTTTCCATTATTTACTGGAAGTGTAGTGTATACCACGCTGGATTTAACATGTGAAGGTGCAGGTCGTATCCACGCAGACCCTCCACCGTTTTCTATTTTTTCGTTTCGGCTCGCGGCAGCCGGCTGGTTTGTTTTGGTTGGAACGGATATGACGTGACGTTACTCAGACTACAACAATAAAAGCAGTAATTTCCTTCTACCTCCGCATAGACTCAAATGAAGCAAATATATTGATTCTGGCATTAAAAAATCTATTTCAAAATCGTAAAAAAAAAAAAATGCGATTTTATTTATACCCCTAGTGTTTACCAAAGTTACAGACTCCCTCTTTGTGTTACTAATCCTCCTGCAGCTCAACAAGGAAACTGTCAAACACAACATACTGACTGGATACATACTAAGGCTGGGCAATATATCAATATTATATCGATATCGTGATATGAGACGAGATATCATCTTAGATTTTTGATATCTTAATATCGTGTTATGGCATAAGTGTTGTCTTTTTCTGGTTTTAAAGGCTACATTACAATAAAGTGATGCTATTTTCTGAACTTACCAGACTGTTCTAGCTGTTCTATTATTTGTCATTTACACTTTGTCATGAGATCCACATTACTGATGATTATGAAAAATATCATTGTGTACATGGGAAGTGAGTGGTGAAGTGAGAGAGAGAGAGAGCGGCGGCAATGCGTACGTACGTACACACACACACACACACACACCATAAGCTACAGTCATTGAACTGACCTCAGAGTCTCCAGTCTAGAGTGTGGACTCTGCAGTCCAGCAGACAGCTTCACTCCTGAATCCTTCAGGTTGTTGTCACTCAGGTCCAGCTCTCTCAGATGGGAGGGGTTGGACTTTAGAGCTGAGGCCACAACTTCACAGTGAGTATCTGAGAGTCCACAACGAGAAAGTCTGTCATGACACAAAAATTACAAAATATGTTATTATGAAAGAGGACAGTTTATATTTACTTCATGCATTTAATGACTAAACAGTTTGATATAAACTTCTTTGAGCAACATTTGCTCCTCACATCGGTGGTTCAGCTAATATTGTCTCACTGTTTGACATGAAACAATAATTCTAATCACTCTATCTCAAACCTGCAGACTTTTAATCTTTGCTTTTCTTTAATCTTGCAGATGAAGAGAGAGAAATGTAGTTACATTGAGGCTTCCCTAATGTCCAGTCTGTCAGTGTGATCTGATCCCAGATCTGTCTCCACAAAGTTAGCATGAGGCTTTCTTGATTAGAAAAACATTTTTAAAACTAAATAAGTAATAATAATACAGTTGAGAAAGATGACCTCTCTTTGCTAGCTACCTGTTGCTGTCAGGTTCACATCCATAAATGGGAAAATTCAGTGACTGCTGCCAAACGGTAGAGAAATGAAACAAATCGCGTAATAATATTAGACCTGAAAAGTCTCAATTCTACCATTCTGCTGTTATATAGTGCCTTCAGAAAGTATTCAGACCCCTTCACTTCTTTCACATTTTGTTATGTTGCAGCCTTATGCTAAAATCGATAAAATTATTTTTTTCCCTCATCAATACACCATAATGACAAAGTTGAAACAGAATTTTAGAAATTTTTGGAAATTTATTAAAAAGGAAAAACTGAAATATCACATTGACAAAAGTATTCAGACCCTTTACTCAGTATTGAGTTGGAGCACCTTTGGTAGCGATTAGAGCATTGAGTCTTCTTGGTTATGACGTGACAAGCTTTGCACACCTGGATTTGGGGAGTTTCTGCCATTTATCTCTGCAGATCCTCTCAAGCTCTGTCAGGTTGGATGGGGACCGTCAGTGGACAGACATTTTCAGGTCTCTCCAGAGATGTTCGATTGGGTTCAAGTCAGGGCTCTGGCTGGGGCACTCAAGGACATTCACAGAGTTGTCCCTAAGCCACATCTGTGTTTTTTTGGCTGTGTGCTGTTGGTCATTGTCCTGTTGGAAGGTGAACCTTCGGCCCAGTCTGAGGTCCTGAGCGCTCTGGACCAGGTTTTCATTAAGAATATCTCTGTACTTTGCTCCGTTCAGCTTTCCCTCAACCCTGACCAGTCACCCAGTCCCTGCCGCTGAAAAACACCCCAAAAGCATGAAGCTGCCACCACCGTGCTTCACCGTTGGGATGGTATTGGGAAGGTAATGAGCAGTTCCTGGTTTCCTCCAGACATAACGCTTAGAATTGAGGCCAAACAGTTTAATCTTGGTTTCATCAGACCAGAGAATCTTGTTTCTCACAGTCTGAGTGTCCTTTAGGTGCTTTTTTGCAAACTCCAAGCGGGCTTTCATGTCCGTCTGGCCACTGCCATAAAGCACAGATGTGTGAAGTGTTGAAGTGATGGTTGTCCTACTGGAAGTTTCTCCCATCTCGACACAGGATCTCTGGAGCTCAGTCAGAGTGACCATCGGGTTCTTGGTCACCTCCCTGACTTAAGGCCCTTCTCCCCCGATTGCTCAGTTTGGCTGTGCGGCCAGCTCTAGGGAGAGTCCTGGTTGTTCCAAACTTCTTCCATTTAAGAATTATGGAGGCCACTGTGCTCATTGGGACCTTCAATGCAGCAGAATTTTTTTGTAGCCTTCACATCTGTGCCTTGACACAATCCTGTCTCTGAGCTCTTCAGGCAGTTCCTCCAAACCTCATGGCTTGGTTTTTGCCCTGATATGCGTTGTCAGCTGTGAGACCTTATATAGACAGGAGTGTGCCTTTCCAAATCATGTCCAATCAATTGAATTTACCACAGGTGGACTCCAGTCAAGGTGGAGAAACATCTCAAAGATGATTGAGGGAAATGGGAGGCACCTGAGCTAAATTTCAAGTGTCATAGTAAAGGGTCTGAATACTTAAGTCAATGTGATATTTCAGTTTTTCCTTTTTAATAAATTTGCAAAAATTTCTAAAATTCAGTTTCCACTTTGTCATTATGGTGTATTGAGTGTAGATTGATGAGGGAAAAAAATTATTTTATCGATTTTAGCATAAGGCTGCAACATAACAAAATGTGAAAAAAGTGAAGGGGTCTGAATACTTTCTGAAGGCATTGTATATTCATCAGACCGCTGTTATTGGTGGAAGCTGTGTATTTCCTGCTACTACTCTTCTCTACAACAACGAGAGAGAGAAACACCCGAGTTTCCTTCTGTGAGTAACAGAATAAAAGGAAAGACTTAAAAACAAGATAATGCAACACAACTTGAATTCTATAGCAATAAAATGCACCATTGCTTGATTCAACACACTCAAGGGTTTTACAATGACAATCTTTGTCTTCAAGGCCTTTGGCCTTGGCGGAGGTAATAAGCAATATGACAACATGATTAATGTAATATTATGATATTATGTTGGTTTATAAACCAGAAGAGGTTTGTTTACTAGAAAGTTCATGTGTTTTTTGGGGTGACGAGATGAGACATGGCAGAGCTGGTCTCAAAGAAAACTAAAACTGTGGCAACATTTTGGATTTGAAGCCAATGAAAGAGATCAGCCCAAAAACAGACGAGGTAAGGTGTAATGGTGCCACTTCTTCTTCTTTAGTGTTTATTGGCAGTTAGCAAACCAGCTTAGAGGTGCATTACTGCCACCCAGTAGACTGGAGGTGCTCCACTCTCATTCATGGGCTCTCTGCTGCGACACCTAGTGGTAAAATTCGGTATACCAGTCCGGTCCGGTGTTTGGCTTAATATCAAACCGGTTTGAAATATTTTACACCGGCACAACCCAAGCTAATGCTAAAACTTTAGATTGATGTTGTTGAGCAACTGACATTACTGAATCAGTTCACTGACTTGATGAATATTCTCCACTTATGCTACCTAATCACTGTTAGCATAGCATTCAACATTACCCCATAATTGTCACTTGTGGCCACAGTGGCTGCTTCAGCTAAAGTTACATACTCAATCAATAATAATAATAATAATAACAACAATAGTTATAAGAATAATCCATCTATACAGCACTTTTCAAAAATAAGTTTAAGTGCTTCAAAGACATAAAAACAGAATATACATAGAGCAGTTACAAAATAGAATAAATACAGTGGAAATCAGTGTGGATGCAACAGAAATTAGATTTTTTTTGGTCCAGGTTCTTTAAAGGTTCAACATGTAAGATCTGGCCAGAATTTTTGTTTAAAACATTAAAACAATTAATTAACATTATCGAAAGAATGTGAAGAATTAACAGTTTTGACAGTATGCCAAATACATCAATGTATTTTGCTGCAGAGATATCTACTGCTAACCATCAAGGTCCGGCCCTGACTTTCTTGTAGTACTAGCCTACTTGTACCTCGAGAGGCGATAGTGAGTCACTGTAGCGTCCAGTCTGTCCTCAGTCCAACATGAGAGGATAAAGAAGTAGAGCTACAAACTAACTTATCTAACTATAAAGCTGTTTGTCTGTCTGTCTGTCTGTCTGTCTGTCCTTCCCATATCTTGAGAACCATTCATCCAATCGACTTCACACTTAGTGGGTGTATTGCTGGGGACCCAAGGACGTGCATTGTCAAGTTTGGTGCAATTTGGATGCCTGACACGTTCAATGTTATTAAACTTTGAATAAAGGAGTGACCAGCTCTCTGTGCGGCAGCGGGGTCCAACATGGCGTTCACAGCGGGCAGACCGCTGCTCATTGACTGCAGTTCACTTTACACCCAAACTCTTCTATTGTATTTCACTGGTGTGACTGTGAGTAAGCTGTGACCTGTGTGTGTTTTTTCTCCCGTGAGTAAGACGGTATTTCCCCGGTGTCAGACTTGTTACTAACAAATAACACTAATAACGTTACCTCGAGGAAAATACCTCCAATAATTAAATCCATGCTCTACTTTATAACCGTGGTGGTTATGTCAAAGCAAGCAACTAATACACCTATTTGGAAATTACCTCCGCTAAGTGTATTTCACCGATGTTTCTGACTGCAAGTAAATGCTACCATGGTCTGTTTCTTCCCGTGAAACAGAGTGTATTTCACCGGTGTTTCCTAACCGTGAGTAGCCGTGACTTGGATGTGTGACGCAACTATGTCATGGCAGGTGTATTGCTCAGGACCCAAGGAGGCCAAATGTCGAGTGTGAAGTTGTTTGTACAAGCGGTTCTCGAGAAAGCTGCAAGCAGCAACACCACAAGCCAAGCAGCCCGTTCTGAACAGACATGCTCCGAACGGACACTGCACTGTCTGGATTAAATCATTAGAAGCAGACACGAGAAAACGACTCGCACCCCCGCCTCGTCCTCCTCGCCGCCGGGAGGCTGCTTCGCCGGGAGTAGAGTGTGCGGCAGCTCCAGGAGACGTACCCCCAGTTAGCAGTTAGCTCAAATTCAGCCAGTGCAAACCCCAGCACCGGGGCTCTGATCCCAGGACCGCCCCGACTCCCCTCCGGATCAGCAAACGTTCTGTTGCTGCCGTTACACCGGTTAGACACAGCGCTCTACCAGCCAGCTGATCTTTTGTTTTTTTCATTTGTTTTACCAGGTTCACATGTCGCCTCTGTCACCCAAAAAGATTAATAAGAAAAAACTGTAAAATTTAACAATTATTAGAAATAAATAGAATAAATGTGTTCATTAACTTGACAGCTAGAAACTAAACCTACTGAAACATTTTTTAACTCAGCATTTCAAACAGCTCAAGAACATCTGTGACAAAATATAACTGACATATTTATGTAATAAACACGTGGAACACTTATAAGAATATTATATTTTAAGAATAATTTATAGTGTGTATATTTGAATAACTAAACTACTAATCTACACTGATCTATAAAGTTAATCACATCTGGACTTACTCAGCTTTTCTGCAGTTCCTCACAGCTGGAATCAGTCTCAGTCGTCCCTCGTCTGTTGTGTTGTACTTCTTCAGGTCCAACTCATCCAGAATCTCCTCCGACATCTGCAGCATGTAGGCCAGAGCTGAGCACTGGATCACAGAGAGTTTCTTCTCTGATTTGTTCTCTGACTTCAGGAACTCTTGGATCTCCTGATGTACTGAGTGGTCGTTCATCTCCATCAGACAGTGAAAGATGTTGATGCTTCTGTCAGGAGAGATTTTGGTATCATATCTGTTCATCTCCTTCAGGTTTTTAATGGCCCTCTGGATGGTTTCTGGACTGTTGTCTGTCTGACCCAGCAGACCTCCTAAGAGCTTCTGGTTGGACTCCAGAGAGAGGCCATGAAGGAAGCGAACAAACAGGTCCAGGTGGCCATTTTTACTTTCAAGGGATTTCTCCATGGCTCTCCTCAGGAAGTCCTCCAGGGTTGAATGAACATATTCTTCTCCCAGGAAGTCCTTCAGTACCTCTGTGTTGCTGTTTGTGTAACAGTGGAACATGTAGACTGCAGCCAGAAACTCCTGAATGCTCAGGTGAACAAAGCAGTAGACTGTTTTCTGGAAGATCACACACTCTCTTTTGAAGATCTCTGTACAAACTCCTGAGTACACCGAGGCCTCTGTGACATCCAGACCACACCGCTCCAGGTCTTCTTGATAGAACATGATGTCTCCTTTCTCCAGATGTTCAAACGCCAGCCTCCCCAGCTTCAGAAGTACTTCCCTGTCAGCCTTCGTCAGCTTCTGTGGACTCGTCTTACGTCCCCCACCATACTTCTGCTTCTTCCTCTTTGTCTGAACCAACAGGAAGTGTGAGTACATGTCAGTCAGGGTCTTGGGCAGCTCTCCTCTCTGGTCTGTAGTCAACATGTGGTCCAGAACTGTAGCAGTGATCCAGCAGAAGACTGGGATTAGACACATGATGTGGAGGCTCCTGGATGTCTTGATGTGTGAGATGATTCTGCTGGACAGCTCTTCATCACTGACTCTCCTCCTGAAGTACTCCTCCTTCTGGGCGTCAGTGAAGCCTCGTACTTCTGTTACCCTGTCAACACATGCAGGAGGGATCTGATTGGCTGCTGCAGGTCGGGAAGTTATCCAGATGAGAGCTGAGGGAAGCAGATTCCCCTGGATGAGGTTTGTCAACAGCACGTTGACTGATGACTTCTGGGTGACATCAGACACAACCTCGTTGTTCTTGAAATCCAGTGAAAGTCTGCTTTCATCCAGGCCGTCAAAGATGAACAGAACTTTACAGACAGCGAGCTTCTCTGCTGTGACCTTCTGTAATGTTGGATGGAAAACATGGAGCAGCTTTAGAAGACTGTACTGCTCATCTCTGATCAAGTTCAGCTCCCTGAATGAAAACAGAACCACCAGACTGACATCTTGCTTTTCCAAGCCCTCTGCCCAGTCCAGAGTGAACTTCTGCACTGAGAAGGTTTTTCCAACGCCAGCGACGCCGTTCGTCAGAACGACTCTGATGTTTCCCTGTTGGTCAGGTAAGGCTTTAAAGATGTCCTGGCACTTGATTGGAGCGTCATGGAGGGTCTTCTTCTGTGATGTAGAGCTCAGTGTAGATCCTGTTGAGGAGGGTTCCACTTCCTGTTTCATCAGTTCCTTCAGTCACACATTCACATCTCTTCCTCAGACTGATCTTATGTTCATCTACAACCTCCTGCAGACCTCTATCTGCTGAAAGAGAAGGAAAAAAGTTTGAGACAAAATAAAGAAAATTTGACAGTCCGCCTATTATTTTCATTGCCATTATGAAAGTGATCAATATAAAGTAAAACAAAAAGAAGTAAAGGTTATATAGTCCAGTTTTTGTGGAAGCATCAGAAATGCCCCTTTTTCTCTCAGTCGGTGTACATGTTTGATTGACAGCAGAGGAGGCTGAGCCTCAGCTGTCCGTCTGCAGCTCTTCATCTAAACAGCTCACTGTGGCTGTTCCTTCCTCACTGTAATATTTAAAACTCATCCACTCATCAAATAATGCAGGATATGTTCAAATCTCATTGTGTAGACCTGTTTTTATTGAACAGCACCAATAACAAAAGCTGGGTTTCCCCCAAAAGTTCCTGGGACTTTATAGTCCTACTACTGTTTGGGAACTAAAAGGTTCCTTCAGCCCAATGTTGTCTGTGTTTCCACTACGGTCTAAAGACCTGTGAAGATTCAGCAAATTAGTCCGCTGATGTATGAAAAAGCAACATGACATGTGACGAGGGCTGTTGGTGGTCGCAGCGGTAAACACACTCTGCAGTCTGCCGTTCAGTGTGTCCGTCCGTTTCATTTAAAAAACGAAAAAAATAAAGATTAGGTTTTATCTCACTGTGACGACATTTACTGATGCACATTGGATGTAATGAATGAAATGCAGAGGAGATAAATGAAACTAAGAGCGTCCGTCTCCACAGTAAATCATGTTGAGTATTTGAGGGTTATTTATTTCTGCTTTAGAACGTTAACGCTGTCAAACAATCAGAAAATAAAATTTCTTTCTCTCATTCACAACAGCGTCATGCTACGTCTCTCTGTCTCTCTTCTACTGATCGCCCTCTCGCTCGTGCGGTCTCTCTTTTTTTCTCTGACCGCAGAGGGCCATCTGCCCTACAACCGCAAAAGTCTGTCCCTGAGTGAGTGGTGAAGTTACACAATTGGTTGGCCGAGTGTCGGAGTGTCCTCATTGGCCGTTGCTCTTTCCAAATGAAAAGGCGGAGAACAATGCTTTATGCACATGAGCCGGTCCAGTACGACGTGTCAGACTCACAAAACTGTCAAGCTGTCAAACTAGGCGATCTAGTTCTAAAATAAAACCAGATTCAGCAGTGGCATTGCCTATAGCTCGCTTAAAATGATTTCAGAAGTAGATTTTGGTGGATTGTTTAGACGTAATAACAGAAAATGTATTCCTAGCTTTATGAATGAAGCGGTACAGTTGAAGCAGTGTGTTTGACCAATCAGCGACGGTGAATGAAATGCAGACGAGGAGAATGAGACTAAGAGCGTCCGTCTCCACAGTAGATCATCTGTTGAGTGTTTGATGGTTATTTATTTGTGCTTTACAACGTAACCGCTGTGAAACAATCAGAAAATAACTTTTCTTTCACTCATTCACAGCACCGCCGCGCTGTATCCCTCTTCTAACGTTACCGCTCGCCCTCTCAGCTCACTCGCGAAATCTCTCTCTCTTTTTCTGTCAGTCTTTATTTTAATGAGTCGAGAGGCCGACAGCAGAGCCCAATTTTACTTTTAATGTTATCAAATAAAGAAACATGTTCTCCCCTCGTCCTAAAATGGTCCTAAATCGATACTAGAGAACTTCTTTGTTTATGAATGAAGCGGTACATTTGAAGCAGTGGCGCTGTGTGTGTGTTTCACCAATCAACGACGGCCATCCCTGCAAACTCCACCCTGCTAGTTCCGGTACTTTCAGAGAGTACTACCCCCCCGACCGGGGCCTTCTTTGGGGTAAAAAGGCCCCGGAAAATGTCCCCAGAACTTAATTTAGACCCTGGTGCCTGCAGTCAAAACACAATGAGTTCCTCAAAAGGTTCTTAGTTCTGGGGAAAAGTTCCTGCAGTTAAAACGTGGCTAAAGAACTGCAAATCTCGCTGACAAATACACTGCATTTCCCATAGCTGCTTCACAATAAAAGCATCCCGCTGGTTTGCCGGTGGAAAACTATTATGTGAAGCAGCAGCAACAGGAAATGTTTGTTTACATCAGCAGTAAGTTAACACAGCTCCGATATGAATAAAGCAATCAGTAAACAGTAAAATAAAGCGGCTAAAGCACAGGAAGGAAAGCAAACTCCAAACCACAGAGATTCAGTTAGAAGCTACAAAAGTACCCTAACCCTAACACGGGAGAGGCTTCAGTTGGTTGCAATCTCCTCACCTCAACGCTAGATACCACCAGATCCTACACACTGGACTTAAGACCTGCAGTAGCCAGAATGTTTTATCATCATTGGGCAATAATCCCATAATAACCTTTCAGCACATTGTAATTCAAGTGTTCTGAGAGAAAACTAGACTTCTGCACCTCCTCATGGCTCTGTTTTCAGGCTTTAGAAAATCTAGCCCGTGATGGAAGACTTCGACCAATCACAGGTAATTTCAGAGAGAGAGCGTTCCTATTGGCTGTTCATTCAACGGAGGCAACTGTCAATCACTCGTGAACTCTGATCAAACTAGGCAGCACTGATCAAATATGAATCAATAGTGTGTTTAGCTGGTGAGCGGTGCTTGGTATTTCCTCAACTGATCTCAACATGGCCTAATTTTGCCAACCTCAGTAGTGGTGGCTAATCTTGGGTTTCCCTAGCTAAGCTAGCGATGGATTCAAACTCCCAAAAAGGGATTTAAAGAGGACCTGTTATGCTTATTTTTGGTCAGTCGGCCCACTGTTGTGTTATGCAAATGTGTAACTTGGTGACATCACCACATTATGGAAGAAAAGGCTTCAAGGACTTCAAGCGAGGCGTTTCAGGAGCAGTGTTTCTGTGGGGGAAAGTAACTCCCTATGGCGTAGACTTTGGGCTTTGTAACTTTGCCGTTTACATGCACAAAAACGATATTACACACTGAAGGAAAGGGAAAAAGCACAAAAACATAACAGGTCCCCTTTAATAGTGCGTAGACAGATTCGCTTTCACCGCCAACGCTGCTGGCTTACCGGTGTGGTTGATCTGCGGTGAGAAATTAGCAAAACAACAAAAAAGTAACTGAAAGACATTTCGAGAACAAGCACATTACATTTGCTGAAAAGCCAGCAGGAGCTTCCAGCCAAATCTCCTAAGACATTTCTTCCTGCATCTCATTTGCACCTGAGGAGTTTATGCTCAGCGTGTTGTTCGTTGCAGTATGCTCCGAAACGCCAGAAGGCGTACAAACAAAATATCAAGTGGATAAGCAAGAAGTCAACGAGTGGCACCAGAAAGGAAAGTAGGTTGCCTGGCAACAGCAGTAAACACCGACGTACGTGCCGCCAAACATTGAATTTGTGTACTGTAATTATTATTGACGCTGACCTCCAAGTTTAAATTACTTTCTGTCTCTCGGTGCTTCCCCTTGGGTCGTCTTTTTTTAGCTTTAACAAAACAATCTCTCATATTCTTTCACAGCCTGCAGCAAAAACGTGTCTTTGCCCAGTGTGTTGCCTTTTTCTTACCAAATATTTAATGACATGTGACTGTCCCTGTGGTCATGTGACTGTCCCTGTGATCATGTGACTGTCCCTGTGGTCTCTCAATGAACAGTTGTAGAGATGTCTGTACAGGCGAAGCTGCTTGGCCAGGTTTTGCGGCTCCAGGTAAATTTTCTTTTTTTTTGCGTAAAAAATGTCTCTTTTGATAGTAAAGGTTGCTGACCCCTGGGTTGATGCCAAGACAAGGGGTGCTATCATAAAACCAAAGGGTTCAGATTTTCTCTCAAAGGAGAACACAGGACAGATGATACAGAGCACATATGAATGCTGGAGCAGAAAAAACATGCAGTTAAATTCCAGGTGGACTTAAAATGTAATGATATTTATAATGATCTTAAATGGATGTTCCGTAAGACACAACACATGTCACTGTATTAAAACAACAAACAGTGTTTTCAGACATGGAGACGTCATCAGACAGATAGTCTTACTTTGTACAGAGCTGGTCTGACCGGCTGTCTGAAGTCCAGCTCTTGTTCTGGATCTTTCTCCACACTGGGGACAGGAGGAGTCTCCTGATGAAGCAGACTGGTCCCAGTATGAGGTGATGCGCTGTAGGAGTACCGGCAGGAAGCTAAGCGATGTACTGCTGTGGACGCCACGTTAGTTCAGATCAGAAAGTCACACAATAACACAAACTAACTAACCGATGGATGCAGCGGTAGACCAGCACCTCCCCTGTTCTGAGAGGGGAAATTACTGTTTTTGTGAATGGAGTGTGGTGGCTTTGAAAACAGTGATATAACAGCTTCAATTCTCCGTCAGAAAGGGCTGTCTGATGGCGAGGTAAAGCAGAGAAGATATTCTAAATATAGCGTACACTTAAAAGGATATTTATTTATTTTTTAGGTGGCTAAAATACGTTTTTCTGCTGCTCCCGTCCACAGCCGCTTTACCTCGCCATCAGACAGCCCTTACTGACGAGGAACTGAAGCTGTTATATCGCTCTCTTCAAAGCCACCAGACTCCATTCACAAAAACAGTAATTTTACTTCCCAGAACACGGGAGTATACGTACAACCCCACTTCAAAAAAACTGTCATAACAGCTGATTTTAGGAGAAGTCAAACCAACACAGTATTTTGAGGACAGACGTGAGAAAATGAATTACACATTTGAAGCACATTCTTTCAGATTTTGAATAGTTGTAAATCTTTACAACGTACGGACAAAAATATGAATATTTTCTTGAAGTGTAAATTGTGAAATGGAGGCTCTCGGGTGTTTTGTTACAGAAATACAATCAGTAGTTTGTAGCTATAAAACCCAGACTAAGAAACAGTATCTGCACTTATAGTTCTGCATCAGGAATATAAATCTTTTAGCAGAACATTTAGTCTTCATCCTCAATGCATCATCGTCCACCAGGTCAGCTTACAGTAAAAACAGTCTCTTACTTTGACTCTGAGGGTCCAGGTTCATTACTGAAGAGTGGAGGATAACCCATGGACTGCTCACTCTTCATAGACAGACAGCTGGGTACTGGAGACTCTGCTCTTGGTCTGGACTGAACTCTGCAAACATCAAGATGATTTTATTCACATCACATGAATCCTTGATAAATTCTCTGATGACAAAGACAGTTCAGTAGCTCTAAACACACAAACTACTGCTACTGTCAATAATTTGGTTTAAAAGTTTGAATTAGTCCTCTTAGATTACAGTTATTCAAATAAATCTGTTTATCTGTCTGTCAGATTGTCTTTCTAGTTAGTTAGCTAGTTAGGTGTAGTTAACTAGTTAGGTGTAGTTAACTAGGGTGTAGTTAGCTAGTTAGGTGTAGTTAGCTAGTTAGGTGTAGTTAACTAGGGTGTAGTTAGCTAGTTAGGTGTATTTAGCTATCCCAACAGGTTGCATTAGCTAACTGAAGGTTTTCATTTTAGTTTTTAGTTTCCTCTACCTTACTTTAGTGTGTTTATTTTCACCATGGCGTGTGTGTGTGTGTGTGTGTGCGTTGAACAGGTGAAATCAACACAGTGAATTACACAAAATCCCACCGACAGAATTAACACAACACACTGACTGTGTCTCTCACTCGCTCTCTTTACCGTCTCCTCCTGCTGGAGATAAATTAACGGAAAACAGCCGATACCGTTTTGGAGGTTTGTGGGCCTCTAAGAGGTCAGAACGACGGGGAGCACAGCTTTCAGCTCAACAGAAAACCAGAGAAAAGTCCCGTTAGAGAAAGAAACGAATCACAGAGCAGCCCGGTGCGGTGTCGGTGCTGGAGCTGAGGAGAGAGCGACCGCTGCTGGTGGACGGTGAACCTCTAAAATGTCCTGAAACTGTATTTCAATGGGCGGACCTCAGCAACATGTCTACCCGTCCTCCGGTGCGCTGTGGCCGGCGTGCGGCATTGTGGCTCCTCGGTGCAGCAGCAGCCAGACGGCCACATCACCAGGAGACGGTAAAGAAGAGAGCGAGTGAGAGAGAGAGAGAGAGAGAGTCGGTGTGTGGAGATAATTCTGGTCTAATTCGTGGTCTGATTAACAGTAAATTCATCTAAACCGGAAATGAAAACGATGCAATCTAGTTGCCATGGTGATGAATGACGTCTAACTATTTACCGTATCCCAATTCTCTGTCTGAGAAAGAATGTGAACCAAAAAACAGAAAGTAACACTACCTGGTGTGGGGGGGGGGGACTCTCTCTTTGTGTCAAGAAAAGTTTGTTCAACTTCAGTTAGCAAATACATTTTAGTAGAAACTTTAAAATAGAAACACAAAATCAACAGAAAATAGTATTGGTAGAGGAAAGTGAAAACGAGTCCTATAAATGAGTTAGTAGCAGCTCTCTTACTTTGTCTCTGAGGGTCCAGGTTCATTACTGAAGGCTGGAGGTCTATCTTTAGACCGGTCACTCTTCATAGACAGACAGCCAGAAACTAGAGACTCTGCTCCGTCCTCCTCTTCCTCCACACAATCACTCATCTTCTGATCTGAAGTCCGTCTGAGAGGTGAAACAGGGACACTGACTGTGAACATCTACAGGAAACGGAAGATTGTACAAGAGTCACAGGCAAGACTGGGAGAACAGGAAGTAGCACACACACACACACACAGGGAAAGAACCGCTGGGGGAGTGGCAACAGGTCAGAGAGACATAGGCTGTATTCGAAACCTCATACTATACTAGTAGTAAGTACTGATTTGGCCAAAATGTAGCATGTAGCATGTAGCATGTAGTATGTGAAGAAAAGCTAAATCTGCAGTATGCCAAAAGTACCTGGATGTCACATGGCTCACATGGCTTTGCCAACACAACAGTACTGATGTGGAAAAAATCTCCAGTATGCATCGGACCAGTCTACCTCGCCTACTGTATCCCACAATGCAAAGCGCTGGAACGCTACAGGCTACGGTTACAACAACAACAACAACAACAACAACAACAGCAGCCAAAAACGGCTCGTTTTTAAAAAAAAAAGTCGTAGTAATTTCATCCCTAAATTCACTTCTGAAAGTTTGAGGCGAGAAATCAACTGTTTCGATTTTGAATATTGACAGTTTTACGATATTAGATGGCGAATCGAACATTTGCTCCAACGTTATTGGAGTTAAAAAGCTCCACAAACTGCCGTGACAGTAGCTAGCGCCTGCCGGGGTCGCTACCTCGCCAGCTGGGCGGTCACGCTCAGAGACCGCTATGAGCTGGCTGGAGCTCTATAGAGACCGGTCTGTAGACAAGAGGCTTTTATTTCCTTGTTGACGGATAGTTTTGTTTAGATATCACAACAAAAATGTCCATTATAAATGAACAGGAACCTGTGTTTATTTGTCTTTTTGAAGTTGGTATGAGTTCTTTTTTTTGTCCAGTGCTTTAAGAGCTGATTTAAAGCCTGTGTAAAGCGATAATAAATATGCATTCTCGGTTTGTCACACCACAGAAAAATGTGTTACTAACCACCCAGCCATATTTGAATGATTAAAAAAATCAGCAAGTATATAAAATTAGCTTTCAAAATCATGGAAACATCAGCAGTATTCTCTGCTCTGAAAGGCTCGGGGGCGTGTCCGCTGAAGGCCTGAAACCACACCCACAAGCAAGGGAAGGTGCAGCCTGTCTACCGTTACCCAGCAACCTGAAAGATGGACGCTACGTCTGGAAGCGTTATTGGACATATACAGCCCTACTGTATATGTTTGAGCCAGCAGAGCCTGAATCTAACTCAGAGCCAGAGGACACTGACCTACCTGAGAGCCGGCCTCCTTCCTCTCGGTCTGCAACGGAATGGGATTTTTTTCCCCCAGTTTATGCAAGTTAGCGATACGTATAACTGACTAGCATAGTACGAATGAGTGATTGAGCATTAACTGTGATAGAGTGATTGTCCTTGTGAGTGGAAGTGGGTGAGTAACTGAGCTGTGACTGTGTGCATTTGAGAGAAGCTGGTTTGTGCGAATTTGCCTGTTCGTCTTTGTTATATTCATTTGTCTGTGTGAGGAGGTGAGAGTAAGGTAGGTAGAAGTAAGAAGGAGTAGATTGAGCCAGGTGGAGGCAGGTTCTGGTGCAGAGAGAGGGACAACTTGTTGAAAATGGATCCCAGTATTGCTCAACAACTACTGGATCTTAAACTCCATAACCATTATCCTGAGGGGTCAACCAGTAAGGAGAAATATGTGATTAAGAGGCGAGCTGAGGACGATAGCTCAGTTGGCAGAGCGGGCGCCCATATAACAAGGCTGAGTTCTAACTGCGGCGGCCCGGGTTTGAACCCGACTTGCGGCCATTTCCGCATGTCACCCCCTCTCTAAACTGTCCATTGTCCTATCAATAAAGGCTTGAAAATGCCAAAAAAAAAAGAATCTTAAAAAAAAAGAGGCGAGCTGAGACCTTCAGGTAAGGATGCCACATGCACTTTAGAACACAATGATCATCTGCCATGGTAAAACCCCCAATAAATCTAATACTATGACATTTAAACACCAGATGGAGAACTGTATTACGTATGCAGGCACAAAAAAAAAAACAAGACTGAGCACCTGGTCAAAGTGGTCTCCAGTGCGGAGGAAGCAAGTGAACTGTTTTGAGGAGTTCCGTGAGATTGCCTTAACTATAGAATAGCCATAACTATTCCATAAGCACCTTACAAATGTGAAAGATAAACTCAAACCCCAAAGCAAATTCCGCTCAATATCTCATCAGCGCTGTCTCCATCACGTCCTCCACCTCTGGAGCTCAGAGGAGAGGACCGGACTACCGACAGTCACAGTCAGCTGTGGAGCAGCTGTTGAAATCATCATCATAGGTTGTAGAAATCCAAGATTATATCAAATAGCATTAAAGAATGGCAGAACATGAGCGCCAACAGTTTTAATAATATCTTCTAATAGTGTGCAGATAACACCAAGTACCATATTAGTTTTCATAAAGTTGTTGTGTAAAATCGCTGCAGTGATGACATGACTTATTAATTTATGTATGGTTTATTAGATAGGGACAGATACAGTATACATAGACAAAATGAAAACAACTATCCGATGCAACTATCAGACTGTCTCCAGTGCGCCACCGCGGTGTGCCACTCTGCCTCCTCCAGTCACCTCCACCCGGCACATCTTCACCAGTATGGATTGTGTAAATTAACAAAGTGTGTAAATGAAGCCAGTGACAGCTCTCACACAATCGTTACTCTCCATATCGTCATTATCAGTCCTAATCATAATGCAGGACAAGTTCACCATAACAACTTAAATAAATAAATAAATAGTGTACACCTGTCAAACTTCCTTTTTCTAATGATATCCAGGTGGGGGATATTACTGATTGTCTTGATCACTTTAAGTGAATGGATCGGCCTGATTGCTGTAAAGATATAAACACAGCGGTGAGACTCGGAACATACTGCATGGTGCTGATGGATATACCGGTGTGCAAGATTAACTGGTGGCTGAATTAACTGGTGATATTCCCGTGCAGATGTGTGGTAGGAGTGGCCTGTCAGGACCCCTGTCGATTCACCAGGAACATATTGATCGCTTCTCCCGCTTCTCCTTTCTGTCCGATTGTTTTGTCGGTGTCATTTGAAACATTACGATCAGAACAGTTTGCTAGAACAGTCATTACGCGGACGTGAGGCTGTGGTAGCGACGCCAATCTCAGCGCGAGGACATGAGAATGGTAAAGTAGGTGACTTTGTCGATGCCTGTTGAAAACACTGCTAACGTCAATAAATCATTTACAACTTTTTCTTGCTGTCATGATATGTGTATATATCATATCGTTATTAGTATGATGTGAAGTTGATTTGAGACCTGTTTATACTTTCATTCGTAAATGACAAATACAGTCTGACGTTTACACCCAGGTCGAACCCATTCAACTGTGGCAAACTGTGATCAAGTCAGATTAACTTGTGATACAACATCTGTAGGCTATCTACCAGCGATCATGTTCAACACTAAAGGCTACAGACATTTATCCCTCTCATCACAATGATATGCAGCACCCATTCACCCAGAGTAGACAGACATGAATGTTAACTCTTATTTCGCAACTGGGGGGGACTAACTACAACTACTAATTATGTATGTATAAAGTATAAGCAGAGACAGATGACCGTGAGGCTTGATCAAAGAAACATAACAGGTAAAACAACATCATATAACTTTAAACAACTTGCATTACCTGAAATCTGGAAAGGGGGGTGGGGGTTCAATTACACCTGATGGCACAAGTTGACACAAAAGTGACATCATGAAGTCATTAGGGCCTCATGATGAATGAATGAATGAATGAAAGACTTTATTTCGAACATATAATAAATAAAAACAGATACAAAATAATAACAAACAAAACAAGAGTTATAGTGTCCGAAAAGGAGTAGGTAGAAGAAAAACTTATATTACCCTACCCCTTTCTCACTTCTCCTCTATTAACTCATATATCATAGAATGATAATATAATATAATATAAAAACTATCCCAGATTTATTTACATCCCAAGTTGAATATATGAACAGCATCCCAAGTTTATTTACAACCCACAAATACATCCGGAGTTAAAAAGTATATAACCAACCTTTAACACAACTCTTCTTCAACCATATACCTCCCAAAAATATCTTTCTTGTATAGCTTTTTAAATTGATTTATATTTGTGCTACCCTTCAACCCATCACCTAACCCATTCCACAAATCCACCCCACAGACTGAAATACACATACTCTTCTTTTTTGTACGAACACAATGCTTTTTAAAATTGATTTTTCCTCTTAAATTATAACCCCCCTCCCTGTCACAAAACATTTTTTGAATATTGCCCGGAAGTGAATTATGTCTTGCTTTAAACATAATTATTGCGGTTTTAAATTTGACCAAATCCATAAATTTCAATGCATGTGACTTCAAAAACAGTGTGTTCGTGTGTTCCCTATATCCCACATTATTTACTATCCTGATTGCTCTCTTCTGTAGTATGCATAATGGTTGTAAGTTGCTTTTATAAGTGTTACCCCAAACTTCTACACAGTAATTCAGATATGGTGATACAAGTGAAGAATACAGAATGTGCAGTGATTTATGATCCAGTGTGTGTCTTGTTTTCCCTAAGACTGCTATGCTCTTTGCCAGCTTTGTTCTTACATAATTTATCTGAGGTTTCCAGCAGATTTTGTGGTCCAGTATTACACCCAGAAATTTATTTACATATACTCTTTCAATAGTCACATCATCTATTATCATTTGTACTGGTATGTCTATTTTTTGGTTTCCAAATAACATAAATTTAGTTTTGTCCAAATTTAATGACAATTTATTTCTGTCAAACCACCGTTGCAATTTTCTGATTTCTGATGTGGCCACCTCCAAAAGCTGCTGCAGATTTTCCCCAGAACAAAAAATATTTGTGTCATCTGCAAATAAAACTAAATTCAGTGTCCTTGATACCCTACCTATGTCATTTATATACATAATAAACAATTTTGGACCCAATACTGATCCCTGCGGGACCCCACAAGTAATACCTGAGCATGTTGATTTGTAGTCCCCTATTTGCATGTACTGCTGCCTGTTTCCTATACAACTTCTCAACCAGTTCAGCACTACCCCTCTTATACCATACCTTTCCATTTTATTGAATAATATATCATGATCAATGGTGTCAAATGCTTTTTTTAAATCTATAAATACTCCTACCGCATACTTCTTGTTATCAATACAACTGGTTATTTCTTCTGTTAGCTCCATTAATGCCATTGCTGTTGATCTGTTTGCTCTGAACCCGTATTGACTGTCTGTCAGTAAATGGTGCTTGTCAATGAAGTTATCTAATCTTCCAATGAACAGTTTCTCCAATATTTTAGAGAACTGGCAAAGTAAAGATACAGGCCTGTAATTAGTGAAATTATGTTTGTCCCCAGTTTTATATAGTGGAATAACTTTAGCAGTTTTCATTTTATGTGGAAATGTGCCAGTTATGAATGATAAGTTACAAATGTAGGTTAGGGGGTTTGCAATACTGTCAATGACTTTCTTGACTATCGTCATATCGATTCCATTCAAGTCAGTAGATGTTTTATTCTTGCACTTGTTAACTATGTCTATGATTTCTTTTCTGTCTATAGCTTTGATATAAATTGAGTTTGAATTTCTTGCAATGTGGCTTTCAACAACCTCCCCATCCTTTGGAGACATGTCATTGATTTTTCCTGCCAACTTTGGTCCCACATTTACAAAAAATTCATTAAACCCATTAACCACATCATTCATATCATTTAAAGACCTATCATTATCAATAAAATATTCAGGGTAACTTGAGCTAGTCGAACGGTTTCTAATAATACTGTTTAATATATTCCATATGCCTTTTATATTGTTTTTGTTATTTTCTAGTAATTTGGTATAATATTCCTTCTTGCATATCCTCATAATATTAGTTAATTTATTTTTGTATTTCTTATATTTATGTTCTGCCTCTTTAGTTTTACATTTTATGAATTGTCTATATAGAGTATTCTTTTTTTTACAGGCATTTTGCAGTCCCTTTGTGATCCATGGTCTGTTTGTGTTATTATTCCTAGCATTATCTTGTTTTATTGGACAGTTTTTGTCATATAATGACTTAAATATATTTAGAAATGTTTCATATGCTGTATCAACATCATTTCCTTCATAGAGGGTTTTCCAGTTTTGTGATAGCAATTCGGTTCTGAATGCATTTATGGATTCTTCTGTTCTCAATCTCCTATATTTGATTTTATGGTCCTCCTTCTCTTTTCCACAATCACAGTCATGGATCACAAAAACTGGCAAATGGTCACTGATGTCATTCATCAGCAGCCCGCTCACTAAGCTACTTTCCATGTAATTTGTAAATATATTGTCGATTAGAGTGGCATAGTGTGCTGTTATCCTGCTTGGTTTGGTGATCAGTGGATATAAACTCATACTATACATTGTGTTAATAAATTCGTCTGTCATTTTGTGTTTGTTAGGATTTAGCAGGTCTATATTGAAGTCCCCACAAATGAATGTAACCTTCTGATTAGTTTTGGCAAATATTTTCTCCATACTGTCTTTAAAAGTTTCAATGCAGGCTCCTGGTGCTCTGTATACACAACTGACCATCACATTTCTTTGGTTTTCCATGCAGATCTCTACAGTGATGCATTCCATCACATCATCAATAGTGGTTGACATGTTTTCTAAAATCTTATATTCCAGACTATTTTTCACGTACAGGGCCACACCACCTCCTTTTTTGCTCTTCCTGTTCATGTAATTGAATTCATATCCTTTCAACTCGAAATCTGCTTCTTTCTCAGAATTGAGCCAGGTTTCAGATATTGCAATGACATTGAATGGTTTTGTGAATTGACCTAAGTATTCTTTGATGTTTTGGTGATTAGCATATAAGCTTCTACTGTTGAAGTGAATAATTGACATTCCTTGAGCTGACTTCACATTGCTGTTATACTGTTCATCGGTGTAGTAGCAACATGTGTTGTTTAGATGGTTAAAAAAGTTATTGTCAGGATCAATATCTTCCAGTTCCAGTTCATGCATATTGTGTTCAGATAATGTTCAGTGAATGTTATGTGATTCCACAAGAACCCATTTTCCACAGACAGGTATGATTACCTTGTTGTGTTGTTCTGATGTCACTGGTATTTGTCCAATTCTTCAATTTCTCTAATAACCAGCACTCTGGCCTCCTCTGGTGACCCGTTCAGTTTGATGATCACTTTACAGTTTGCAGTTCACGTTGATTAAATTTTCCTCTGCTTCCTTAGAAAGCGTGCCTTTCTGGCAATGTCTGCGTTTTTCTTTGTAAGATGTTCATTCACATAAACGTCGGACTCCTTCAGCTTTCTTCCTTGTCTAAGCAGCGTATTTTTGTGCTTTCTGTTGGTAAACCGGATTATTAAGGCCGGTTTATCGCTCTTGTTCCTCCGGGGGAGAGGGTGGCATGACTCGATGTCGGTGTTGTTGATGGAGATGCCAGGCTATATAAAGTCAGTCAACATGGCACAACTTTGTGGGTTTGTGAGGAGATAGTAAGCGATAGAAAGCAATAGTGAGCGAGAATCAGAGATCGAAATAATCAAAAATAGTCAGAGATAGTGAGAGTAAGGTAGGTGAGAGTAAGTAGGTGAGAGTAAGTAGGTGAGAGTAAGGTAGGTGAGAGTAAGTAGGTGAGAGTAAGGTAGGTGAGAGTAAGTAAGTGATAGTAAGGTAGGTGGGAGTAAGTAGGTGAGAGTAAGGTAGGTAGAGGTAGATTGGTGAGTCAGGTGGAGAAAGGGAGAGCTTTTGGAAAATGGATCCCAATATCATTAAACAGCTGCTGGATGTGAAAATCCATAACCGTTATCCTGAGGGGTCAACCAGTAAGGAAAAATATGTAATTAAGAGGAGAGCTGAGACCTTCAGGTTAAAGGGTAAGGATGCATGCCACATGCACTTTAGAACACAATGATTATCTGCCATGGTAAAACTCCCTATATATCTAATATGACATTTAAACACCAGATGGAGACCTGTAATACATATGCAGGCGCAAAAAAAACAAGACGGAGCACCTGGCTAAAGTGGTCTCCAGTGCTGAGGAAGCGAGTGAAGTCTTTGAGGAGTTCCATAGTAGTGTGATTGGTGGCCACTGTGGAACTGAAAAGACCCATAGTGCAATAATCACCCGCTATTATTGGCCTGGAATGGAGGATGATATTCGCAAGTGGGTGAGTTGGTATCTTCCAAATAATGTGGTGGAATACATTTTGGTTTAAAAGTAGAGCATACATATGTTTGAAAGATGTATAGGCAAAGGGCTATCACTTTTCAATATAATATAGTATAACATAATATTCATTTGCACTACCATTCGTCATCATTTTGAAATAATCTTTCACTGCTTAGATTGCTCAGTGTCCACAGTGCCAGTTGAAGAGAGCGAACCTCAAAGAAAAGCAGGAGTACAATCCAATAGAGGTAAAGGAAACAACAGCATATTGTCAGCTTTGAAACACATAAACAGTGATGCTCATGTCTTTTATTTTTGTTTTTCCCAGGTGACAGAGCCCTTTGAACTTTGTAAGAGGAAGGAAGAAAGGGGCCAGGAGGACAATTTCAGAGTGGGCGATTTGGTCTTGAAAAAAAACATTCGACAGGAGCAGAGAAAAGGGGGGAAGCTGGAGCCAGATATGTTGGGACCCTATAAAATCATTGAGCTTGAGGGAAAGATTGCCGTCCTGGCTACAAGTAAGGGAAAGGGAAAGCTTCAAACAAACATTGATCTGCTGACACACTATTTCCAGCCAGAGGAGAGGATCCCTGCTAAACTGAAAAAATTGTCAGATCCTTCTCCTCTGGCTGGTCCACAACAGACACACACACAGACACTCATACACAGCACACAAACACCCACATCTGAGGTCATACCAAAACCATCGGAGGCTCCATCCATGGACTGCAAGGCCCAAAGACCATCCAGTGATCCTGAAATTTGTAAGTAAACTCACAAAGTACAACTGAAATTATGCATTGCACAAATAACTGGCATTGCTGTGTTTGCAGTAATCCGAGACATATGGACGGGGAGGAGAAGGGAGACCCTGTGGTCCAAGATCGGGCCTTATAAAATCTATTCGGAAAACCTCATGGTCTTGGCCCCAGGAGAGCAGCTGGAGGGAGAGGTATTTTAAAAACAAATATTGGACTGATATTTCTCTTTTCGATTGGATCACAACTTACTATTGTACTCTTAGATCGTGAATGGCTATCTAACAATGGTGGGCAGGAAAGCTGGAGCACTAGTAATCGACACGTATTTGATGACCTCACTCTGGCAGGGGACACACAAAGGTGGTTTAAGAAGGGTGAGTAGGACTATATAGTTGGACTGTGTGTGTGTGTATGTATATATATGTATATGTATATATGTATATATATGTGTGTATATATGTATATATATATGTGTGTATATATATATATATATGTGTGTATATATATATATATATATATGTATATGTATATGTATATGTGTTGATACCTTTTTTTTTAATTTTAGTTGGACCTTTTCAACCATGACGTGGCAGCTGGAGCGGTCTGTCACAATGGACACTGGACACTCATTGTAAGTAATCTCAAATGTTAACAGATCGCGACGCAACCATGAGTCCACCTGATGTCTGAAGGGTTGGCTAACATTTTTATTTGCATTTCTACAGATCATGTACCTTAAGGAGATGAGGGCCTTGTTCCTAGACCCATTTGGGGCCACAGATGAGCAAATCCAGAAATGCAAGGATGTGACCAGGTGAATTAACTTTAATGTGTGCATTACACAAATGCATTTGGAATATTCTTTTGGCAGCAACACTAAGATCAGTAAATCATTGTCCTAGGAACTATTGTTTAACTATAACATAAGCTTGTCCTTGTGAAGTCCCTTAACATGAAATTGAAAATGATATTACTTGGCTTTATGTTAAAATTGCCAAACTGTAATCAATCTTTATCTGTGTAGAACACTGGTCCGTCAAAAGTGCCCAGCTGTTGGGAGATGGGCATGTACCACAGTAGGGCATCCTAAACAGCAGGATGCTGTATCATGTGGCGTGTTCGTGTGCAAGGTAACAATTTAATTATCTCTGTGGCTATCTGTCATTCTAAAGTCATCAGAATTATATTTATCAGAGACTTTGTAGCTTGCAGAGCAGATTTTATTGAAGGAGGCGATCCAGTACCCTGTGGACCACGAGGGTGTGGCAATATTGCGGCTCAACATAGCAATATCTTTGCTGAATAATTCAGGTGTACAGAACTTTGCCAGGTATACTTAAATGTGTTTGTATTGGCATTAATCTACATTTGCGCCTATATATTTTTACAGATGACCTATCGCAGCTGTGTCGAGCATGTGGGGAGCTCAGCTCAGGGGCTGACATTGATGATTGGGTAAGAAGATTAATTCATATCCTGGCCAACGACTGGGATGCACCTTGGATAGGTTACCTCAACATCACCGGGTGAACACTCACTATAACACAGATATTGAAAATGTCTAATTTAATTCACCTAACTTGCATGTCTCTGCACTTTTGGAGGACACTGGAGCAGCTGAAGGGAAATAAGGACACAAACTCCACACAAAGGACCACAGCTAAGATTTAAATGCAGAATCTGACACCCATTGCCATACAGTTTATTATGATGATGCCTAATGAAGTTTAAACTGCAGAATTTAACATCCTAAAATGGATGACTGATGTGAACCTGACAATGTTTTGACAGCATTCTAAGGTCTGTTTTTTTAATTTTTCCCTTTCAGATTGAGTGCACCACCTGTGCTCTGTGGTACCACACTAGATGTGTTGGCCAGCCCTCCACAGATGTAGACTACTTCTGCACTGCATGTACGACTTAAAAAGTAGTTCCTACACCAGCTCAGGAAGTCTGGCCTGTCTCAGCTGCTGATCCAGTTCTACAATACAGTGGTCAAGTCTGTTCTCTGCACATCCATCACTGGGTGGTTTGGATCCAAACAGGACAAGAACAGGCTACAACGGATGGTCAAGACTGCAGACCGACGTAGCTTCGATCAGGATATGTCCTTTAACTCCCACATAAAACAAACAAGGACTGCCTTCTTTCATCTACGTAACATTGCGAAGATCAGGCACATCGTGTCTCAAAATGATGCAGAAAAATTAGTCCATGCGTTTGTTACTTCGTTCTACGTTAGCTTAAGTTCAATAGAACCCTGATACGATTGTCGCACAAAAATAAGTTCATTATTTTTAGGTTGAAGCAATTACTGAAAGTCCTCCTTAGACTACACTGTACAAGCACTCACATGTAGGCTACTTTCACTAACTATGTTGCATGAGTCAGAGTGTGCAGTATAGGAGTACAGATGTTGTATCACAAGTTAATCTGAGCTGATCACAGTTTGCCACAGTTGAATGGGTTCGACCTGGGTGTAAACATCAGACTGTATTTGTCATTTACAGGCTGTATGAAAGTATAAACAGGTCTCTAATCAACTTCACATCATACTAATAACAATATGATACATACACATATCACACTGACAGCAAGAAAAAATTTGAAATGATTTATCAAGGATCAAAACACGCATGTCAATAAATCTTTCACAAAATATTTTCGTTGTCAGTCTTATTTTTGTATCTTACATTATTAATCTGATGTCAAGTTGATTTGAGACCTGTTCATACTTTCATACAGCCTGGAAGTGAAATATACCGTCTGATGTTTACACCAGCTCCACCGCAGAAGCGTGGAGATGCTGCTGTGGCAAACTGTGACCGCTCAGATTAAGTTGTGATACAGCATCTGTAGGCTATCTACCATCGATCAGGTTTTATATTCAATGCTACAGTCATTAATCTCTCTCATCACAACGCTATTCTTCACTGTGCAGCACATTCACCCAGATTACACTGTTAACTCGAATTTTGCAACTAACGTTATCGAGACAGCATTTGAAAAACTACGCACAGGGTTTTTGTGTCTGCTGAAACATTACGATCGGATCGGTTGCTGAAACGTTCATCTCGATCAAGACAGAAATGCATGAAAACATTATCCATCTTCTTTGAGAAAATATCAATCGTCTAGCTAAAAAAACAAACACTAAATGCTGGAGTCGAACCACATGTAGGTAAGAGACTATTAATTATGTCCTAACGCCCTTGAATATACCGCTAAGCCACGGAAACAACACACATACCTACCTCGATTCCCACTATTAATTACTTTAGGAAACGTTAATAAATTAATGAAAAATAATACTATCTGAATGCATCTAAAATGTGAGAAAATTAAGGTATTATATATTGAAGCCATACAATATAATTTCTTTACAATTTATTCTATCAATACTGGCTGCCTTTTCTATGTTGCATCATTAAGACCCACCGAAATCAGATAACAGCATATGCATCACTATGGTGTGCAAAGTGCTAATTGTACATATCAACAACGTGCCCAAATTCTAGTTCAAATAGGTTTCTTCAATGTAGGCTCTGTATCTTGACACAGACATACGTACATAGACTTACTCATTACTATGACAGAAGGAAAGACAACAATCATCATTAGTGATTCAAAATCAGCGTTGTTGGTTAACTACGTTATGTGTACACATATGGGGAATTTGACTGTTCTTTTTTTGTATCGCTCTCAGTGTAGCCTACTTACATATAAATAGACATCACAGCTAAGAACAAAGACCACACAGTTGAACACATAAAGTTAAAGAATAGACAGGACCGTATGTGCGTAGTTTTTCAAATGCTGTCTCGATAACGTTAGTTGCAAAATTCGAGTTAACAGTGTAATCTGGGTGAATGTGCTGCACAGTGAAGAACAGCGTTGTGATGAGAGAGATTAATGACTGTAGCATTGAATATAAAACCTGATCGATGTTAGATAGCCTACAGATGCTGTATCACAGGTTGATCTGAGCAGTCACAGTTTGCCACAGCAGCATCTCCACGCTTCTGCGGTGGAGCTGGTGTAAAGTTTAAACATCATACGGTATATTTCGCTTCCAGGCTGTATGAAAGTATGAACAGGTCTCAAATCAACTTGACATCAGATTAATAACGATATACGATACAAATATAAGACTGACAACGAGAATATTTTGTAAAGGATTTATTGACGTGAGTGTTTTGAACAGGCATTGTCTCCTACCACCTACTTTACTCTTGTCCTCAGAGCGGCATCGTAACAGCAGCCTTCCGTTAGTAATCTTTCAAAAGATACCGACACATGAATGTGATAGAGAGACGAAGAGATCAATATGTTTATTTTCAGGTGAATCGACAGGGGTCCTGACAGGCCACTCCTACCACACATCTGCACGGGAATATCACCAGTTAATTCAGCCACCAGTTAATCTTGCACACCGGCACTGTGAGGACTACGTGACGTGAATGAGAGAATCAGGAGGGAACGAGGGTTCAGAGACCTTCTCACCTACAAGCTCCTCCATCTCTGTGTCAGAAAAACTCCTTTTATCTGTCTTCCTCTCGGGAGTCGCCGTGATTCACCGTAGAGATCCACTGATCAACAGGCTCATTCACATGCAGAAACATTGCAGAGGTGCTTTGCATTGACCATTTATGGTTGAAAGTGGGCGTGTAGTGGGCGGAATATGAGGCGGATTCACGTGCGCACATTTCCAGGTGGAGTGTGATTTATAAAGGGAACATTGCTTGCAGGTGTGCGTACGTCTGATTTTTTTTGGCGTACGCCATTTTCGGCTTTTGTGCGCACGTACATTTTTAGTATGGATCCTTCGCACTGTTTTATAAATGAGACCCCAGGCCGCTACTATTGGCCTGGACTGGAGGATGATATTCGCAAGTGGTTGAGTTGGTATCTTCCAAATAATGTGGTGGAATACACATTTCGGTCCAAAAGTAGAGCATATGTATGTTTAAGAGATGTATAAGCAAAGGGCTATCACTTTTCAATATAATATAGTATAACATAATATTCATTTGCACTACCATTCATCATAATTTTTAATTATCTTTCTCTGATAGCTTGCTTAATCATACATTAGAACCCTAATTCTGTCCTGCCTATACTTGAATTCTGCATTTTCAGGTCCCTGAAAAAACTTGTGGCTGAACATCCCAAACGGTGGGACCGTTTCCTTCAGTCCACCATGTTTGGCCTTCGGACTCAAAAAACAGCTGACTACTAAATACAGCCCGTATTATTTGATGTTTGGGAGGGCGGTGAGTTATCCTTCTGAGGTGCCCAAGGAGTATTAAGGAAGATTCTGTAATGTCACATTTTTATTAAAAGTCTTAATTAGGCTCATCTATGTCCTCTACATTCAAACTGTGATTTGTGGCAGGTAATCGAAGACAAAGTCCACAGCCTGCTGGTGAGACATGATGTCTGTGAAGGACTGAAGAGTCAGAAAGGTGTCTTCACAGAGCGGAAGGCAAACATTAAAAAAGCCAGGACAAAGTCCGTAATAGGAAGGAAGAAAGGGGCCAGGAGGACAACTTCACAGTGGATCTTGTTCCCTAAAAAAACATTAGACAGGAGCAGAGAAAAGGGGGGAAGCTGGAGGCAGATATGTTGGGACCATATCAAATTGTGGAGCTTGATTGAAAGATTGCAGTCCTGGCTACAGGGAAGGGAAAGATTAAAACAAACTGTCAGGGGGACGGGGAGAGGGACGCAATTTCGGACCAGGAGAATCTAAAAGTTAATCCTGAAGGTTAACCACAAAGAGGAGAAACACCAAATGAAAACAGGCCTAAAAGGAAGGCTCCCTACACTCAATAGATCTCAAAAAGACTTAAACTAAAACACCGCTGCCGAGCAGCTGACTAAAACATAAATGAAACAAAAGAACCAGCGAAGGCAGGCCACACAGACCTAACCCACTCTAAGAGACTCCAGAGAAGAGAAGAAGCTAAATGGTGAGTGAATCCCACAGATAGGTTCACATGGTACTTCTGCAGATTCACACACCCCCTATACAGATAGAGCACAAACAGGACAGCACTCTCACTACCTCTGACAAAGAGACAATGAGTCAGCACCTGAGCACTGAAACCAGGTGTAGATATAGGCTTCAACCAGCTGATCGTCATCAGGGACAATTAGTCTCCACAGCTGCCTCTGCTCAGAGATAATGAACCCAACCAGCCTGTCAGTATGCCCTGATGTTGTCTGAGTGAAACTCTGAGGTCGTCTACTGTCATCTTGATGTGAGATTAGTCTGTGATAGAGGACAGTTTCCTTTTAATTCTAATCTGAATTTAGAGTGAAGGTAGCCCATACATTAGATTTTTAAAGGGCTTTAATTTTGAAATTCTACATCAGAATGTCCTGATACTGTCTGAGTGATACTCTGAGGTGGTCTACTATTATTCTGAAGTGAAATTAATCTGTGATAGTGAACAGTTTCATTTAATCAATTCTATCTATTTCAAATGAAATTAAGCACTTAGTAGAAACATGGAGGTGCTGAGAGTGAGGTGGTATACTGTAATTTAGAAGTCAGATCAGTCTTTGAAAATGTATTCCTTTAATATCAAGTTTGACTAAGTATTTACACAATTGGAATAACATCATTCTCTGAAGTACATTTCGGAGGCGGTTGTTTTTCTTTTAAATTATCATTCATTTCATATGTATTCATTTTGTTTCATTCATCTATTTTTTTTTACTTATTTATTCATTTGTTTAATTATTTATTCATTCATTTATTTATTATCAACAGACTGACTGACCTCTTGAATGAATCTGAATGGCCCATCACGTTCATCATAACGGTGCTTTTATTTTGAAGTCAGTTCCTACACGCTCTTACCGTAATGCCTAGGATACACACGTACCGCAAAAAAACGTGGGGGCTGGCTTGACCGCAGAATTGGGCTTTATTGTGAAAATTTCTCAAATTGTCTTGTCAGCGGAAGTTGCAGGACGCATGCAGCAACGTTAGGCAGCAACTCTCGGTTGTCTCTCCCAGGCCAGACCTTCTCTGAATATCCCTCTAGTCTGGAAGGTTAGTAGTTTCTCCGCCGTGTGTTACTCTCTGTGCTCTCTGTGTGGTACAGCTGGTTGTGAGGAACCTTCAGCTGCAGTCAGAGGAAGCTTTAACTCAGGAAGCTAACTGTTAGCTTAGCTTCAGCCGGCTCACCCTTTCATAAGCACAGCTGGTGCAGTAACGTTAAGGTGACACGTGGCTAACACGTAGCGTTTAGTCCTGTTATGTGAGCTAGTGTCTTATTATAACGAATAAACCCAGTACTACTAGTATCATCAATGTACAGTTTAATACAGCAGCTGTGCGTCCCAGTACTCATACTACTGAACTTAACCTAGGTCACACCCAGACCAGACATTATAGGAGTTAAAGGCAGGGGGACAGACTCCAGGTCGCCCAGTTTCACATGGTACCAGTATCTCCACTGTAACTTTATAACTGTTTCACATGATACCAGTATCTCCACTGTAGCTTTATAACTGAGCCCTCTACAGCAGGTTGTATAGTCTGCCTATAGCTCCTCATCTTCTCCTGTCATACCTGCTGCTTCTCCAGAAATGTGTTCATTGCCTCTCTGATCCTTTCTTTTACTAGTCTTCTCTGTACCCTGGCTCTTATGTTTTGAGCCCCGATCAGGGCTTTCTACAAGGATATGGAGTAGCCAGTCAGTGGGAAACAGTAGCCAGCTAGAGGGGGTTCCGGGGGCATGCCTCTCAGGAGAATGTTTTTTTGTAATAAAAGCCCAAATTTGGTTCCTTTAGCACATGCTAATGCTACTATTCCATCATATACACTGATCTTGTTTTTGTTAACATGTAGCTAGTGTATCATTGTAAAGGAGAATCAGGCTTCTAGTGTGTTATAGCCCACACAGTCTGTAATAGTTATTCATATTTAAAACCACGCCTATTCCTGACTGATCAGAACTTTTCTAATTTAGAATCATATACCTTATTTATTATCTATTTATTGACACCTTCACTGTGGTTTATCAAGACATGCCACAATGATAGTTGATGTCTAAATGCTCTCTTATTCAATGGAAATAAACACGGTTACTTTAAGGGTCCCAGGTCTTATCTAGCCCGTGTATTGATTTTAAATTAAACTATTTATAAAATAAATGTATGGCAAAAAGAACTCTGAAATAACAAAACGTGTCAATTGACTCAAATCATGTGAATCTAGTTAATCAACTCAACTTCTGTACATTTTCTGGTCTAATAACATCAGAAAAGTCAGCACAAAAACTGCAAATTCTCACAGTTGTGAAGCTGGAAACATAAAGTGATTTTACTTTTTACTTTTTTACAGAAAATAGTAATATGATGATTTATAAACTGAAATAAAAACAAAAATTGAGAACACTTAAGCCACACTTAGCATTATAGCATGGCTTGTATTTTGTAATGATAAAAATGTACTTAAAGAAAATGAGTCAATGGAACAAACAGAAATCATATTACCAATACTTAAAAGTCCCCACAAATTGAAGTGCACTCAAACGAAACAGCTCAGCTAGAAACTGGTTTGCACATCAGAAAACCTCACATACAGCTGTCCGTCTCCCTGTGTGTAGCAGTATGACCAGTGTCGAAGAGATGGACGCCTTAGGACAGGTTCTGACGGACCCAGGAGGGGACCTGACCCGGCGGTTCAGAGCCTTATTCACCCTGAAGAACCTAGGAGGTAAAAAATGTCCACAAACACACAGCATGCATGAACATGTTGAGCATTTGAAAATAAGAAATTGTATAAACGCCTCAAATGGTCTAAAAGAGATGTGTGACGATGCCCTCAATGACTCCTCCAGATTTAAATAAAGGTTGAATGAATGAATGTTGTTGTTGACCTGTTTCAGTCATGAAATACAGACTCTTGGTTATGTATTGGGAAGATACAATTACTATGACTCGTAGTTATGACGTAGTCAAATAAACCAAAACGATGAAGTCTTCTGGATGAACACTGAAGAGGAAATCAGTGTAATGTCTTGTATTATGTGAACTGATTTATGTTGTTACCTGTGGTTCAGGTGCTGACGCTATAGAATGGATCAGTAAGGCCTTCACTGATGAGTCTGCCCTGCTGAAGCATGAGCTGGCTTACTGCCTCGGACAGATGCAGGACCGACGGGCCATACCCGCTTTGACTGCAGTACTGAAAGATACACGGCAGGAACCGATGGTCAGACATGAAGCAGGTAAACATGCACATGCTTTCATTCATTAATTAATTTCTACTTTTAATTTATGACTAGAAAAACTTGTCACATCGTGCTGAGCTGCATATCAAATGAATCTTCAGGTCCCCAGCTTTTCAGATCATGTATACACACTGTTTTATACCCGGTTCAGACTACACAATATCAGCCCGATTATAGATCGGGAACAATAAATGAGTGTCGTGTGCGAAAATCGATCGTTTTATCTCGTGTTTGATTTTTTTTTTTGCTTTCCACGACGCGTTCCGTCACGGCCGTGAATTTGACCGGCTGAGGGTAGACGCCCACAGCTGTAAACAGAAGCACATGGCTACTTATTATGCAAAATGATGTCATCGGACCTTCCGGACCTTGCTGTAGGATATTCAATCCAGGTTGTGTCGAAGTCAAAATACTGTGCAGTGTGAAAATGAACCGGATGCGTCATCTGGTGAACCCGGTGAGCTCCAGCCACCGGTGACACGGAGGGAAGCCGTCATTCATTTTCACATACCACCCACACTGCAACGATAAAAAGCCGGTTGAAAATCAACAACGTTTCCCTTTAAGCCCATAAATGTCTGTGTGGTGTACAGTATGTGGAAAATGCAGCACTTTCAGTGGACTTTTAATGAGTACTGCGTATAGTAGCTGCCACCGGTGTTTTCCGAACTAGCCCGTCTACGTCTACTGAGAACGTCGGGCCTGTGCAATCAATGCAATTCTTAAAGGTCCCATATTGTAAAAAGTGTGATTTTTTTTGTCTTTTATAGTATAAAGCAGGTTTAAGTGTAATATAAATACTGTGAAAGTATCAAAACACTCAATTAAGGGAGAAATACACACAGCCCGTATTCAGAAATTGTGTGTTTGAAACAAGCCGTTAGGATTTCTGTCCATTTGTGATCTACTATCTACAATATTTAGACCATTTCAGAGTTTTTAAACGTAAACATACTAAATGTGTCCCAGTTTATTTCCTGTTGCAGTGTATGTGAATGACATCAGCTGACAGGAAGTAAACATGGACCCAAGCTGTTTCCTAGCAACGCAATTTCGTTGCCATTCCGTTGAAATGCGTTAAAACGGAGTGTTTCAGACAGAGCATGAATACAGGTATATTCAGGCAGACAGCATGAGAAAAATGTGTTTTCTGAACATTAAAGTAAGCAAACATGTTCTAGTAGAAACCCAAAATACAAGTATAGACCTGAAAATGAGCACGATATGGGACCTTTAATGTTTTTTGACATCAATTATTTTGTTCTGAAGATGATTCTTCGTTCTCTACTCGGTAGGACACAACCTCAGCTGAGTGTGCGCACATGCACACACACATACAGCATGTGGGGGTGGGACTGATTCATACCAATAGGCATGTTTCTCTGTCATCATGCTCACATTGTTTTGAAGTGGAGGCCAGTGGTCATAAAATGTGCACACATAGCGAATCACAACTTTTGAGTCAAATCAAATTATTAAAATCAAAAAATGAATATAATAAAGTAGCCGGCTGGAAATGTGTAGTCGGCTGTTTGGCCAGCAGCAAACACTTTTTAAGGAAAGCTCTGCTGTAATGTTCCTCAGATTAATACACATACTAACACGCACATACTAATAGTATACACATGTATGTGCACTTTTAGTATGTGCGTTTTGTAGTGAGCTGACCCTTCACCCCTGTACGCACCCTCAAATCACTTTACTGGCACAAGCCAGGCAGTAGAAAATGTTCAGAAGATTATAGTATGCAGAAACTGTGTGTTGGTGTAACAGCATCTCATCACATAACACATGGATTTACTACTCTTTACTACTTAATACTATTTACTAGTGATACACAGGATACAAATACTGCATGAGAACTAGAAGCTGTAGAACAGTGCTGTAGATGTGTGTTTCTGTCACTCTGACTGTGTGTGTGTGTGTGTGTGTGTGTGTGTGTGTGTGTGTGTCTGTTTGTAGGGGAGGCTCTGGGAGCAATTGGTGATCCTGTGGTTCTGGACCTACTGAAAGAGTACAGTCAGGATCCTGTCATAGAGGTAGGACCAGAACACTCAGGCTTCGTCCACCCTGGGAACGTCAGCCGCACTCCTGACGGCATAATGGCCATTTCATTTCATTATAAATGTCATTTACATTTATTTTAGACAGAGAAAGGTTAAGAAACGTGTGTAAATAATAGTAATAATCCACAATTAAAACCCCGTACTATATTCATTCATGGAGCCCTGCAAGTCACTGCATGTTCTACAACACTATCCGGCACGTATATTTCAGAATAAAAGCCTTGTGTTAACAAATGAAGGAATTCTGTCCATGGAAAAAACGCTTGATGGCTTTTATTTTTAAATGAAAGCAGGACGAGTTGATTTAAAGATAAGTCTTTATTTATAGTCTTTTCATCTCCATAACATTTTCTACTGATAGAGACATTGAAACTGTAGTATTGTTACTGATATGATGTTAATATACAGTCAATAGATCACTTTCACTGTCTATTGTTGCTGTGAACTGCGCAGCTCGCGTCAAAAATCGCCACGCACTCCGCCACGCACTCCTGAGAGGTCCCTGGTGTGAACGAGGCTTTAGCTTGTACCTAGGGTGCGCTGGTATGTCTAAATTTACACAGAAACACTACATTGACAAGGATTTAAGATGGTACTTAAAAGACACATGAAATCACAGGAATGCAAGTATAAGCTGCTGTATATTACACACCCAGTTTATTCTTCAACCATTTAATTTTTGCGCAATGATGCTGTTTTAATTACCTTTTGTCCACTCTGCAAGGCAAGAGCCTGGAAGACATTCAAATCAGGAAAGCCTCCTTAAAGGGACTGTTTGTAAGAATCAGAAATTGCTTGTTAACAGCGACACCTGTGGCCGTTAAGTCAACAAAAGTCAGCGTCCTGTTGCTCGCGTTTGTGCTCTCTCTCCATAGACATGAACGAGCATCGCTGAAAACAGTGAGGCGACACACGTCAGCTAAAACCACAATTCACAGTTCCATCAAGTTCAACTACATTATGACGACACTTAACCTTTACAAAACCAAGTCAGTCAGAAAGAAAGCATTCACATCATTAGTTCAGTGTTCACTGCATCCATTCGGATAAACCTCCTTTGTGGTAAAACAGAGGGAACGGTGACATCTGCTGGCAGAAAGCAGCTCCAGCAGTAACAACAGAACATGAACGGTGGTGAGAACGACCGCTTCAACATGGATTTCTGAGGGGAAAAAGCTCCACGGGGGACTTTATTTGTCTGTGTTCAGTCATGTAACATGAAAACTGGCAGTCACACAAAACACTGGAATTTTCCTGTATGTACATGATTAATGAATATAAAATCTAGAATAAGCATGTTAATCAGTTCTGTTTGTTTATTTTACATCAAACATTATATAAAATATTAAGGTGCTGACTTTCCACCAAATTCCAGACATAATGTGTTTGTAGTCAGTTGAGAAACTTAAAGGGACTGTTTGTAAGAATCAGAAAATGCTTGTTAAAAGTGACACCTGTGGCCGTTAAGTCAACGAAAGTCAGCGTCGGGTTCGTGCTTGTGCTCGCTCTACATAGACATGAACAGGTATTGGTCAAAACAGTGAGGCGACACACGTCAGCTAAAAACCTCAATATCACTCTTTATTTCAGCTGCTTGGCAGTAATGTTAGCTGACCAGACGAAGGTCTCTCCATGAATCAATGCTGATCCTAGTGTTGGCTTTTCCTGCTTCAGCCTCCCGACCGCGGTCAGAGGGAACAGGGGAGACACCGGAGTTTTGGTCACTCACGCGAGCACGCATGAGACACTGACCCGCAATGATTTATACGTGTAAGAAGTTACAAACAGTCCCTTTAGTGCCTGGGCCATGAAGAAAGTAAAAAAATATATTTGAAATAATTGGAACCTTTTAAAAGGAGCTAGTATGACACGGTTGGTACCGATGGATCCATTAGGTTTACTATGATACCATTATCTTCACTCTTGCTTTAAGCTGAGCCCGCTACAACCTAAAAATTGCAAGTTGTGTTAATGTTTTAAAGAAATTGGTGGCATTAAAACTAATTTGCGTTGTTACCGCGGTAACTTTGACCGCCCTATTAAGTATACTGAATGAGATTTATTTATGAGACTACATTTATTGGCTATCATTTTCTCATTGTTTCAAAGAGTGGTACGCCGAGGATGATTTAATGTAAATAAAATCATATTATTCGATCCAGTTAATAATTATTTTTGATCATTATTAATTCATTTTGATAACCATTTTAATACCTGTTTGAGCTTATTTGGGGGGTTTTTGTTATGACTTTGTTTCAGTCTTGGGTCCCCGTGTCACGTCTGAGAAATGCAAACAAAACTGTATATTGCATAAAACCTGTTGTAAATAAATGTCATGTCCCCCCCCTTGCGTTCCTGCAGGTTGCAGAGACGTGTCAGTTGGCTGTTCGTCGTCTGGAGTGGCTGCAGACCGGAGGAGAGAAGCAGCTGGATGATGGAAGTACAGATAAGAACCCGTACTGCTCCGTAGACCCGGCCCCTCCAGCAGTGAGGAGAAGCGTGTCGGAGCTGCGTTCCATCCTGTTGGATGAGAAGCTTCCACTCTTTGAACGCTACCGCGCCATGTTTGCCTTGCGTAACCTGGGCGACGAGGAGGCTGTGCTGGCACTGGGAGACGGTAGGATACAACAGTGTAGCTTACTTTTTTATCTATAACGCACCGCTTAAAACCACACAAATGTAACTTTAGATCTGATAACTTTCAATGCGAATTGTGGGGGAAAAAAACAGTGGGTCATTTGCACTGCCTTTTAGAGAGATTTTAGTTTTTTTGTTACAACAGTGACAACAATTAATCCTATCATACTGCGCATTATTGTCCCTGATCACTTTTTTCTGTCCTTTCAAAGTAAGACGACTGCTCAGCAATCCGAGACAGTAATATTTAACAATTTTTCTACTACTGAAAACACCATAGAGAGGGTAACCTTTTAAACTTTTTCTCATGAATGAGACCCAGGACCTTGATCAATAGTCATCCAGGGGCCCATTTCACAAAAAAAACATTAGTTAGCACTAGGGATGTTAATAATTAACCGTTAACCGACATTAAGCATTTTAACCGATTAACGCTATCAGTTAAAACGGTTAAAAGAAATATTAATAATGAATTAAAAAGCTGAGAAAAATTCAGAGGAGCGGCTCGTCTCTTTAAGGAGAAAAGCTGGTCCACCTTAAGAGGCGGAGCCGGAGTTGCAGGATACAGAATATTGGCTCCCGTCTATAGCTCGCTTAAGTGGAGGAGTTGTAGCCTCGTAGCATTTATCCACAGACAAATAAACTGTACACACACACTGTCTGCTACAGCTACGTTCACAGCTATAACGCCACCGACAAACCCACACTCCTCGCCGCCACACACACACACGGTCTGTCGTACACTCGCAAAAGTTATGCTGCAATGACAGAGCGGCGGCGATCACAAAGCTACCAGAAGAGCTACAGCTGCTAAAGTAGCACTAAAACACACTCCGTTTGTCGGACAGTCGCTATCGTTAATCCGGGCAGACAAAGTATAGTAGCGCCAGGCAGACACACAGCGGACAAGCTGCTAAACTAAACTAAATGTGCGGTGGAGACTTTTACTGGGAAAGTGGCTGCATGTCCGCAACACTACACGCAGCACCATGGCTGCTAGTAGCTCTCCTGATGGTGAACTGGGGACTCCGTTGTCTGTTGTGCTCATACACTGCAGCTGGCGCACCGCTGCATGCAAGGCACAAATCTTGTCGGTTAATAATCGGTTAACAAGGGTCGGTTATCAGTTAATAATCGGTTAACGAGGGTCGGTTATCGGTTAAGAATTTTTTAAGAATGCTCGTGAATGCTGACAGTTGAAATTAATTGCAAATCGCTGCTGAAAATACAGAAATCTTACAGCGAAATTGCATTGCAGTGCTAAATTATTAAAGGTCCCATATCGTGCTCATTTTCAGGTTCATACTTGTATTTTATGTTTCTACTAGAACATGTTTACATGCTGTAATGTTCATATAAAAAAAAATAATGTTTTATTTAATGTTTAAAACCGTGTAATGGTCTAAATATTGTATATTTGTGACATCACAAATGGACAGAAATCCTAACGGCTTGTTTCAAACGCACAGTTTCTGAATACGGGCTGTGTGTATTTCTCCGTATATTGAGCGTTTTGATAGTTTAACAGTATTTATAAAGCACTTAAACCTGCTTTATAATATAAAAGACCTGAAAATCTTACCTTTTACAATAGGGGACCTTTCAGACCAGAGTATTGATATGCTCCGACGTTATCGGTTCTTTTATCAGTACTTTTTAACGCTTTGGTGTAATTTAATATCTGCAGCAGGTATCGCCACTGCTATCTGTGTCGGGGCTGAGCTCCTCCAACTACACACACACACACACATACACAGCAGCCCTGTAACGATAAGAGCAGGGTTTGTCTTGCTCGAGTGCCTTAACCTCTCTTGCTGTATTTTTCTCTCCAGGCCTGCAGTGTTCCAGCGCTCTGTTCCGTCACGAGATCGGCTACGTCCTGGGTCAGATGCAGCATCCGGCAGCAGTCCCGGCCCTGTGCGCAGCCCTGGAGCGTTCCAGCGAGAACCCCATGGTCCGACACGAGGCGGCGGAGGCCCTTGGGTCCATCGGCAAAGAGGAGTGCCTGGCCGTGCTTCAGCGTTACCGCGGAGACGGAGAGCGCGTCGTCAAGGAGAGCTGCGAGGTCGCGCTGGACATGCTGGAGTACGAGAACAGCGAGCAGTTCCAGTACGCGGACGGACTGGTCAGGTTACAGGGTTAACGGTCTACGTTGACACCCGAAGGTGCTTCCCCTCAAATCGCTTCTTTAACTTCTTTAACTCTGAGCTATCGTATTACCTTAGACAGCAGAGACGGCTGCTGTGGAACTATTGGATCCTGTTGGATGAAGCTTGATGAATTGTATGTATGCTTGTATGAAGGAAACTCAGCACATAAGCAATCACAAATGGAACTCTGAAAGCCCACATGAACTTGTATGGTTTGTGAGTTGGTGAGCTCGTAGCTGTGGGAGACAGGGACGAGAAGAGTCATTTGTTTTCTTTCCCCCCCTTCAAGATTTCACTCCATATACATTTTCACTGTTATTATTTGGATTATAGTGGAAACTACAGGACCTCCACTTTACTCCCATACTCTGGTCATCTTTGGGCTAAAGGATGAAGGCATGATGGATTGATGTGATGATTGATGTTAATGGCTTTTCTTCTGAAAGTGTGTTTCTTTCTTCTTATTTGTTTTGTGTGGGAGCATATAGGCGTAGTTTGAACTTTTAGGTTGGGGGTTAATAAAAAAAAAATCTATAGGAAATGTAATGTGGTCAACAGAGACTTTGTTTACACAAAAGTGTATAATCCGGCACCAGAAGGTGCATTTTTATATCTCGACTAATATGCCCAATGAGTGATGGAACATTGCAAGAATGACCATAGAAACCTGCCCGTAAACCAACAGTAGGCTACCCGGTGAGTGTCAAATAGCATTATGTTAAAGGTCCCATATTATAAAAAAGTGAGATTTTCATGTTTTTTTTATTATAAAGCAGGCCTAAGTCTTATATAACTACTGTGAAAGTATTGAAACGCTCAATCCACAGGAAAATACACACAGCCCGTATTCAGAAACTCTGCATTTGAAACAAGCTGTCAGGTCCGTTTGTGATGTCACAAATATACAATATTTAGACCCTTTACACAGATTTAAACGTAAACATTCTAAATGGGTCCCAGTTTATTCCTGGTTGCAGTGTATGTGAATGTCATCAGCTGACAGGAACAGGACGTTTGGAGCTGAACTTTTGTCGAACACCGTTTCTATTTATTCCTTTTCGCTCGCGTTGAAATGGACGAGGAACGGCTGATTTGTGAAGTTGAAATGAGGAGTTATTTATGGGCCCACGATAGCTCCTCATTTCACGACAAAATCCTAAATAAGAGGCAGAAGGTTGGAGGGAGATCACCTGAAAGTTTCCTACTTGCTGTTGGTCATTTCCAGTAAATATATGAATATGACTATATGGAACGTGTCTTTTCAGCTAAGTATCACCCGTCTTTTGATCGGTTACGTCTTCAGCTCCAGTCTGATCCTGGGTACGTGGTTTGTTAACATGACGCAACAAGAAGTTCATATTTAACGGATTATGTCAATAAGAAGACACTATACACTTGATATTATTTATCATTACATAAATTATTAGTTCTGTGTTATTATAAAATAATATTGATACAATTTAAAGCCCTTTATGCATTTTCGACAATGACCACTAGGTGGGTTCAGTGAGCCCCCCCTGAACCAACTCAGACTGCGCCTGTGTGTGTGAGCTCTATGTGATCATACAGTGTGATAAAATGGACATGAGACAGTGCTAGATGGACTAAAACTGTAGTAAAACCTCAATCTCTCATGCTCCTCTGGTTGCTTGGTTACTGTAGAACACAGGCTTTGATTTGCATCTTGTATCCAAATGTGAACTGTATGTCAAATTAAAATGATGCTATATACATTAATTTTATGGTCAAGCCTTTTTTTTCTCTTCAGTCCTATAGCTCAAGTTCTCTGAGCAGCAATTTGGTGTCAATTTGTGTGTTCATCTGCAAATTGATGCTTTTGTTGTCACAGTGAGTGAAGAAAGGAGGTTAAACGCGTTGACTGGCTTAAATCCGTGCGCTCCAGTGTGCTTTGGACCTGGTCTCTGAAGTCTCGCCTGTCACAGGTCTCTTAATATATACTGTACTTAGAGACAGGAAACACATTAAAGGTCCCATATAGTGCTCATTTTCAGGTTCATACTTGTATTTTGGGTTTCTACTAGAACATGTTTATATACTTTAATGTTTAAAAAAATCTTTATTTTCCTCGTGCTGTCTGCTTGAATATACCTGTATTCACCCTCTGTCTGAAATGCTCCGTTTTAGTACATTTCAATGGAATTGCAACAGAATTGCGTTTCTAGGCAACAGCTCGAGTCCATGTTTACTTCCTGTCGGCTGATGTTATTCACATACACTGCAACAGGAAATAAACTGGGACACATTTAGTATGTTTACGTTTGAAACTTTGTAATGGTCTAAATATTGTAGATTTGTGACATCACAAATGGACAGAAATCCTAACGTCTTGTTTCAAAAGCTCAGTTACTGAATACGGGCTGTGTGTGTGTTTCTCTGTGGATTAAACGTTTCGATACTTTCACAGTATTTATATAGAACTTAAACCTGCTTTATAATATAAAAGCCATGAAAATGTCCCTTTTTACAACATGGAACCTTTAAAAGAAAATAACTGAATAAACAGGTGCAGAAACATAACAGAATGCAGATGTTTCCACAGGACCCACATAATCAGCTGTGCTGCTCGTCCCACAAATGCATGATTCTTACAAGTTGGACATCATTGTGAAGGTAAATAAACAGGCTTTCCAACGATGTAAAATACAATGCCAATTAGCATTGTAACAACAAAGAAATAATCCACCAAACACAAGTTTCCGAACTTATTTTTCCCAGTATATTTGCCGTTTTTCAAAATCCCAAGAGAAGCTCTGATTTCAACTTGTAAAAAGTTGATGTGGGCAAGGTAATCCTTTCAGTAAGAACAGCTTATATTATTATTATTATTATTATTATTATTATTATTATTATTATTATCAATAACAAAAGAAACAACGTGTAGATCATGACGGATAATGAATGCATAGACAAAGAATATTGAAGTGTTTTTTGTTTTTTTTAATGCTTTATTTCACAAGTTCAATACAATATAATTGCATGTTCAGATTTTTCATTACAATTCTGCAAAAATATTTTATGGTATAAAAATTATATAAAAATAAATTATAAACGATACACCAAATAAACTGTAAGGAAAGGAAAAGATTAATCAAAACAAAACAAAATAAAAAACATTCGGGGGCTGCTAAACAATTGGAATATATTTGAAATGTCTAAACAATTTAATAGTTTTAGTCAATTTATAATTTTTGAGTTTTAAGTTATCAATCATAGTCAAATATGTTTTAAAACCAGTATTTTTTTTAAATAAAAAGGAGGGTATTCTTTTAAGCCATATCATTTTATGTATGTAATATTTTGCTAGGATAATACTCAAATTAATTATGTAAATTATAAAAAAAAAACTGTGATTGTTGACAATGAGTAATATCTCAATCTTTGTATGATATATTTTTCGAAATGTTTTGAGAGATTCTTCTGTAAATTAAACCATGAAAACAATCTACGGAAACATGTTCAATAGTTTCCCCTTCACCACTGCAAAAGGTGCATCTATTGTTACCAGTTAAAGAATACTGAAGTTCTTTAGTTATAGATACCAACTTCCGGTTTTCTACCGGTAGTGCTCTCGCGAACCTAGCAACCACTATGTTACAGTAACCATAGCAACCGGTGTTTAACTCCCCGCGGCACCGTTAATGCATTGTGAATGCTAGCTAGCTAGAAGTTTTGAACTGCGTTGACGGTCTTGTAGCTCCCGTTAGTCTGTCTGTATCTGAAACTGAGGTGAAGAGCGATGGATGGAAAGCAGGAGAACAGCGAGCAGAGACTGCAGTCAGCTGCCTCGTTCAAGGCTTTCATGATGAAAAACAGCACGGAGAGCAACCTGAACCTGTGAGGAACGTGTGGATGATATGTAGTGTTAGCTGTTATGTTGTTAGCCTAGCTCACTGCAGGGTCGAGCTAGCTAGCTTTCTCTGTGGGGTTGTTGCGCGTCCACTCAAGATATTACGGTACCGTTACTCTACGCTACCGTCTCTCTGTCTCTCTCTCTGGCCGTATTCGAAACCGCATACTATACTAGTAGTACGTACTGATTTGGCCAAAATGTAGTATGTAGTATGCAGTATGCGAACAAAAGCAAAATCTCCAGTATGCCAGAAATACCCGGATGACGTACTGATTTGGAAAAATTCTCCAGTATGCATCAGACCAGTCTATCTCGCCTACTGTATCCCACAATGCAAAGCGCCGGAACAATACAGGCTACAGGTAAAAAACAGCAGCCAACAGCTGCTGTTTTTTACGTTTTTTGTAGCCATTTCAACACTAAATTCACTTCTGAAAGTTTTTGAGGCGAGAAATCAACTGTGTAGATTATTAATATCGGCAGTTTTACGAAGTTAGATGGCGAATCGAACATTTGTTCCACCGTTGTCGGAGTTTAGAAGCTCCACAGAATACCGTGACAGCCAGCGAGCGCCTGCCCGGGTCGCTGCCAGCAAGCCGGGTAGTCACGCTCAGAGACCGCTATGAGCTGCTGGAGCTCACTCCGGTCTCGTAGACCAGAGGCTTTTATTTCCTTGTTGACAGATAGTTTGTTTAAATATCACAACACAGATGTCCATTATAAATTAACAGGAACCTGTGTTTATTTGCCTTTTTTCGAGTTAAAAAGCTCCACAATCGCCCGCGGGCGCAGCTCGCTGGAGAGCCGGCCAGTGACGCTCACAGAGCGGCTGCAGAGCAGCAGAGTGGCGAGGGAAAGAGCAGCTTCTGACGGGGCAGAGGTTCCTGCTGAGACAACATGACACTTTTTTAACATTTCTCTAATATCTGGAGGGAGATCAGTCCACTTTTTTTTTGTTGCTGTAACTGAAAAAGCAGTTTGAGTAAAGTAAATGTTGTGGATGAATGTTTTATATTTCCCATCTCTCCTCGTTGATGATCCTGTTTGTCGGACTTCTTTATGAGCTGTAAGAATAAATAGTTTAAACCTGCAGTATCTTATAAAGTAAACAAGCATAACATAAACAACAAAATCAAAGTTGTATTTTTTGATAATATTGTAATAGTGGTACAAGTTTGTTTTTTTGTCCTGTGCTTTAAGAGCTGGTTTTAAGGCTTAAGCCTCGTCTAGCATACAAATACTTTAACTGTCACATACTGCATACTACTCAGGAACGCAGTATGCAGTATGTACTGTATACTGCATACTGCGCTCCTGAGTAGTATGCAGTATGCGGTTTCGAATACAGCCCCCGTCTCTGTCTCTCTCTCTCTCTCTCATCACCTCTATGTTATGTATGGGGGCTCAGTGCTGCTTGATGTGCTCTCATGTTCCTAATTTTTATACATCATATAGGGGAGTTTATATGGGATTTAATTTTTTTATTCTGTGCATTATTCAATCTGGAAAGCACTTTGCACTTCAGTTTGACAAGTGCTATATACAATTATTATTATTATTACTATTATTACTACACTAATTGGCTGCTTATCTCTACTTTCGTATATAAAATGAAAAACTAAGCGGTAAAACAATATTGCTTACAAGATTATTTTTCACGATTAGTAGCAGCAGCAGCAGTTGTAGTCATAGTAGTAGCAACAGTTTTTGCAGCAGTAGTAGCAGAAGAAGTTGATATATAATGTTTACATACTCTTGAAAATGCCTACATTTGAGAGCACATGAAAAGAGCAACAGAGGCCCTGTTCAGACCTGGCATTAACATGCGTCCTGAGTGATCCGAACATAAGTGGACAGTTTTAAGTACGTCTGTTCACACCTGGTATTAGAATGCATCTCCACATGCGTCTCCAGTGACCACCTGTGATCCGATCTATATCCCCCGCTCTATATGCAAATAAACACGTAGTAAGCACACGGCTAATACAGCAGAAGTTGTGACATTATATTACAGGAATGTCAGTAGTAATATCCTACATATTCGTGAATTCTGGTACATTTTATTAACATCTAAATAAAAGGTTATTGTACCGGTGGTCTCCACACGCTGCCGGCACCGCTGTCCATGCCAGGCAACAGCGGAGCACGCATGCGTAAGACCCATAAAATATATAATTTTTCACCACTTCTGATACATGTACAAAGTTTCATAACTTTGGAACCTTTATAAAAGGTTCTACCAGGAACCGAAAATGGTTCTCCTATGGGGACAAGCCAAAGAACCCTAAATGGTTCTAGATAGCACCTTTATTTCTAAGACTGTAGGTATGTGCTTAGATACATGTGAATAACATTTCTGGGTGGTCATTCTCTAAAATGCCGCTCAGGAAGCCTTCACTGATGTCTTTCTCTAATGTTCCAGCTATGACCACCTCACCTCGGTGCTGATAAAGGTGATGGATGAACGTCCACAGAATGTGGTGGATGTGATTGAAGATATGAGCCTTGATTTGAAGCGGGGTTTATTTAAAGACAAGCAGAGCACCCTGAGAGACCTTCCACAGACTACAGCTGCCGAGCTGCTGGCTCAGCGGCAACGCTTGCTGTTTGCTCGGCCAGAAGAGGCTGACCAGGAGGAGGAACTGGTATTGGCAACGTACACCTACACTGTACATTTGTCTTGGTGATTTCAGGGTTTAACATTTGATTGAAAACTGAATGTTTTTTTAGATATGCAATGAAGCCGGGATACGTATCACTGTTCTTTCAACAGCATGTAAAAACCTTAGTGAAAAAGTACTGACAGCTGTCATAGAATGTCTGGTCAGATTCATCATCTTGTTTACTTGTTCTTTGAAGAGATAGGTCCCGATTTAGGTCAAAATTGACATTTTTAGACTGCATTTTATTTAGGCAAGATTCTTGTGTGGCTGCTTATAAGAACAGATCATGACATATAGAGTCCCTGGGACTTATATGTAGCGACAAACCCCCCAAACCACATGTGATTCTTTTGTTCGTCTTCAGTTTCTGAAATGGAATTAATGTCTTATAAACGTCAATAGCACTATAGCATGACTTTGTGAGCTTTAAGTACATTGACAGCTAGGGTTGGGTGATATTGAAATTCCCCTACTGACAATATTGCTTTAAAAAAAATATATATATTTATACATATATATATATATATATATGTATGTCACATGTGTACCAGAATCCTTTAAAACTTGCCACAAATGGAAAATGAACCATTATAATGTTGCCTACATTCCTTATTACCTGAAAACATATGAAACCAATATTTTGTGAGTATTATTTATCTAGTATAGGGAGTTGAATTTGCATAATTTAACACCATTTATTGGTCTTCATCAGATGGAAACACCTCTCCCTAATGTGAGTGAGATTTGCTTCTACATGGAGCAGGCGGGAGTGGGTCTGGGCCGAGAGGAGATGCAGAGGATCCTCCTTGCACTGAAGCAGCTCGTCGAGGCCCAGGGGCTGCTGCGCTGCAGAATGTGGGGCAAAATTCTGGGAACAGAGAGCAGCTATATCGTTGCTGAAGCTGAGGAAGACGAGAGAGAGACAGAGAATCAAGAGGATGAGGTGAGGAAGTGGAAAGTTCTCAATCAATGTATTAGAGGTGGAAATAACAAAAATGAACTGATAAAAATGGAGGCCATGAAGATCCATGTGAATTGAAAAATGTAGCTGTAAAAATGGATGTGAAATGAAAAATGGAGTGATAAATTATCAAGTGATTTGATTAATTTAACCCCCTGAGGTTGACGCTGTCATATACGACAGCAAATTACTCTAGTTACTATTTTTAGAATATCTCTAGAACGCTGCGGTGTAGAGACTTACTTTAACTTGCAGCTGCTTCGTCACCACTGTAGCTTTCTAATGCAGTTAATTCCTTTCAGACGGTTTGTAATCCAGCTTGGAACAACAGTGTTTTTTCAGAGACTTCATAAAAGTAATAAATCCAACAATGAAAGTAGTCTGTGAGCTATCTTTTTTGTAGAAAATTGGACAGAAAAACGCCAGGACTTCTCTGTAAAAAATGTAAACATCTTTTGATGAGTGTTGGTTAGAATGATCTTTTTTTTCCCCCTGATTCCCAGGACGTGGAAGAACATTTTTCAAAAGCCCAAAACCTTGCTCCTTATTGTTCTCTGTGTAATTTGAATACATGTCTGTGAGATTCAATTTCCGTTTTGTTTTTTCTCTTGTCTTTACGGTCATTTTAATGATTTATACAGTCATGTGACATCACTGCAGCCTACATAATCTGATAGCCCAGTTTGTCCTGAAAAAAAATATGTGTATGTCATGATTATGCATTATAGTGTTGAGATTCTAGAGGACATTTTTACAAAAGGAGACCAGGCAGAAAAAAAAGAGCAAAAAAATGGCTTAGACCCTAGAGGGTTAAAGCTGATTTTAGTAAAACGTTTGTGATATGATGAAAACAGAGCCATGTTTCATGATTTTTCCGGTCTTACATTCATCATTCACAACACAAAATTGCCATTTAAGTGGCCTCATAGGGTGGAAGTAACAAAAAATAATTGAAGAAAAGGAAAGTGATGAAAATGCGTCTGAATTAATAATGGAAGTGATGAAAATGTATGTGAAAATAGAGTGATACATTTTCAACTGATTTGATGAACTTGATTGACATTTTATTTGAAACCCTGTTGCTCTGATAAACTGTCGACCGTTCATCATTCACAACACCCAGCTGACATTTATCGTTTACAGCACGTCATTTAAGTTACTTCTACCCTATCAAAAATAAAAAAAAGAGCACACCCGCTCAGCGAACCGCAACAGTGTTTCAAATAAAATGTCAATCAAGTTCATCAAATCAATTGAAAATATATCACTCTATTTTTCAATTCACATACATCTTCATCACTTCCTTTTTTTTCTTTTTATTATTATTTTTTGTTACTTCCACCCTTGAGGCCACTTTCCTTAAATGATACATATCAGTTTTGTGTTGTGAATGATGAATGATGAATGTAAGACAGGAAAATTATGAAAGATGGCTCTGTTTTCATCATATCATAACCGTTTTAGTCAAATCAGCTTTAAATGAATCAAATCACTTGATAATTTATCACTCCATTTTTCATTTCGCCATCCATTTTCATTGCTCCATTTTTCTATTCCCATGTATCTTCATGACCTCCATTTTTATCAATTAATTTTTGTTACTTCCACCCCTCATATCAATGTACCAGATAATCTTCATTCTTTCTCAAATTGTGGCAGGAATCTTCAGATCCTCTTGAGACCGAAGCACATTTCATGGAAATAGGAGAGGTAAATCAAATATTGTTTATCTATTGTATTTTTCACTATGATAATCATATATTTTCTTGTTAATTAACCATTAAGTCAGGAATGATATATTTAGTTCTGAAAGCCGTTAAATGATTTGTCTTTTGAAATAATAGCCCTTTTATGAATGTCAATTGTAGTGGACTCCAAGACCATGATAATGTTCTTAAAGGTCCCATACCATGCTCATTTTCAGGTTCATACTTGTATTTTGTGTTTCTACTAGAACATGTTTACATGCTGTAATGTAAAAAAAAAAAAACTTTATTTTCCTGATATTGTCTTCCTGAATATACCTATATTTACCCTCTGTCTGAAACGCTGTGTGTTTTAGCTCATTTCAATGGAATTGCAACGGAACTGCAACAGAATTGCATTGCTAGGCAACAGTTTGGGTCCATGTTTACTTCCTGTCAGCTGATGTTATTTACATCCACTGCAACAGGAAATAAAATGGGACACATTTAGAATGTTTACATTTAAAACAGTGTAATGGTCTAAATATTGTAGATTTGTGACATCACAAATGGACAGAAATCCTAACGGCTTGTTTCAAACGCACAATTTCTTACACCTCTTGAGGACTACAGAGAGAGAGGGTGATAGTGACATCATCAATGTGTGCAAAAACGTGAAATGTAACAGATTGATACATGTTTTTGGGATACAGTGTAAATATAGTGCACACAGCATTTTTAGCTTTATAAAATGTTTAACTATGTTGTATGCATGGAGCTGTAATGTATGCAAACACATACAGACAACATACAGATTTACAGCATCTATTCATCAACATTAACCTTTTTTCCTCTGTCTATCTACAGCACCCATTTATCATATATTAGACAGCATTGTGCTATCTAATATGATATTATAGGCTACATTTACAAACGGATTACAGAATCTTATGAAGACTGAAATGTAAATTTCACTCATGCCACCATCCCAGCAAAGATTTGCTTCACATAGTAGGGCTACTTAAAGGTCCCATATTGTAAAAAGGGACATTTTCATGGCTTTTATATTATAAAGCAGGTTTAAGTTCTATATAAATACTGTGAAAGTATCGAAATGCTTAATCCACAGAGAAACACACACAGCCCGTATTCAGAAACTGAGCTTTTGAAACAAGCCGTCAGGATTTCTGTCCATTTGTGATGTCACAAATCTACAATATTTAGACCATTTCAAAGTTTTAAACGTAAACATTCTAAATGTGTCCCAGTTTATTTCCTGTTGCAGTGGATGTGAATGACATCAGCTGACAGGACGTAAACATGGACCCAAGCTGTTGCCTAGCAATGCAATTCTGTTGCAATTCCATTGAAATGCCAAGAAGTGAAATGAAATGACAGAGGGTGAATACAGGTATATTCCGGCAGACTGTACGAGGAAAATAAAAAAATGTTTTAAACATTAAAGTATGTAAACATGTTCTAGTAGAAACCGAAAATACAAGTAAGAACCTGAAAATGAGCAGGATATGGGACCTTTAGTTTTTTCTTCTGGGCATGTGGCAACTGTGAACTTGTCTAAATGTGATGAAATTAGTTAATATTTCATGTAGTTTGCTAATTGCTCAATAACATAATGAACAGGGACTGAGTTTGTTACTTTATAACAGATGGAACAGGCGACAGATGGATCTTTTTGAAGGTTTATTTGAAAAATTAAAAAAGTTTAAAATGGTAACGTTACAAATAGCAGATGTGCAAACACGCTTTTAAAACAGATGTGCTCACAGCTGGCGGTACCGTGAGGTGGTCGGCTTATTATTAACACAGCGCTTTTTTCTTCCTCACCACGGACGGCCAGCACCTCCCTCTGTGTCTCGTCATATATGTGTGTTGTCTTTGAGTCCGTGTGTCTGAAAACATTCCTGCTTGCACCGTTTGTTTATGAGCTACGGCGACTTGTGACAATTGCGTCACGACTCTGCCCCCCCCCCAATTTGCAACCAAATAGATTTATCCCGCCCCATTTTTTAGCTACCCTGGTGCGTGCCATTCACATCAAAATCGACCCTGGTCCGACCCACATCTCGACCCGGGTCGCGATGCTTAGTCAGTTAACGCGGGTTAACCCTTTCAGACACACAATCAACCCTGGTTGAATCCTCGGTGTGAAATGAATTGTTTGTGAGTCGTTTTTTTCTGGTTTTTGTGGTGGCTTTGCTTTCAGACGGATCCGCTTCCTAAGTCGACTTATAGACCCCTACCAGCGGTGCCGAAGGAGTTCCTAGGAACCGGTGCTAACAAGTTTGTTTATTATGTGTGCAAAGAGCCCGGTCTTCCTTGGGTTAAGCTCCCTTCAGTCAGTCCTGAACAGATCACAGCTGCTCGCCACATACGTAAATTCTTCACCGGGAGGCTGGACACCCCGATCGTCAGCTACCCGCCTTTCCCCGGGAATGAAACCAACTACCTGAGAGCACAGATCGCTCGGATCTCTGCCGGCACACAGGTCAGCCCCCAGGGCTTCTTCCAGGCTGGGGAGGAGGAAGGCGACGAGGAAGACGAGGCACCCCGAGACAGCTACGAAGTGAATCCTGACTTCGAGGGCATTCCTGTTGCCGAGATGGTGATGTCTTTGTCCACCTGGGTGCATCATGTTCAGAACATCCTGACGCAGGTACTGAGCCTGATCGAAGCAGGTGCATCATGGACCATCTTCTCAGCTGATGGATGCGCTTATTTAATGTGTAATATGGACTGCTTTAGGGCCGCTGTACTTGGGTGAACGTGGCTGTGAAACCAGGAGAAGACTCTAATGAGGAAGGAGAAGCTGAGGAGAAGGAAGAGGAACTGGATGAGCCTGAGCCAGAAGTTGGACCCCCTCTGCTTACCCCCCTCTCCCAAGATACAGGTCAGTCTTTGTCTTTTCACATTTTTCTGCCAAACCAGTAATGGGTTCAAAACGTAACCACTGATTTCATTTTCCACTTGGGATCGGGTGACTTGTTGCCTTCACTTAATCCAAAATCTCACACTTTTTTCTCCTGTTTTTCTCCAGATTTAGGCCATATCTTTATGTTACTCTTTTAGATTTTAGTCACTTTAACCACATCTTTTAACTGGAAAATGGATTTTAGGCATCGGACGTGCATTTTAAAGCTGTTTTAAGTACTCGTATTATGCTGCACTCACAGAAGAGCGAGACCACACGTCTGCAAAAACCTGGTTTTAATGCCCCTCTTTTACAGATCGTGGGATTACGTTTATCTTGGTTTTAAGTTTAGCGATAGTGTTGTTTTATGCAACAACATAACCCCGCCCCCCCAAAATGAAGAAACAAGCATCATTAATGTTTAGCTTGGCCGCGCCTCCCCTTTTTTTTTTAACTCTGGGGTTCCCACCCCCCAGTTTGGTAACCACTGCGCTAGCCTGTTGGACTGAATTGGTGGACATCCGCCGCCTGAGCTTCGGAATAAGGATCAGCTAATTGAGAGCTTTGCCTCTGTAGCTGCTACCCAAGCAAAGCATATTTCCTATATGTGGTCCCCTAATCTTGCTGTCCCGGTGTCCCAATCGCGGATGGTCTCAGATTCTGCGACCAACGTTCCCTGGCTGGCCTCGATGGATGCCGGCTCTGTGCCGGTTCAACGGCTGCAAACTCTCAAGGCTCCATTTTGGCCCCTATCCTTTTTTCATTGTAAATGCTGCCCTAAGGGTCCATTTTTAAAGGTCCTATATTGTAAAAAGTGAGATTGTCATGTCCGTTATAGTATAAAACAGGTTTAAGTGCTTTATAAATACTGTGAAAGTATTGAAATGTTCAATATACGGAGAAATACGCACAGGCCGTATTCAGAAATTGTGCGTTTCAAACAAGCCGTCAGGATTTCTGTCCATTTGTGATGTCACAAATATACAATATTTAGACCATTACACAGTTTTAAACGTAAACCTTCTTAATGTGTCCCAGTTTATTTCCTATTGCAGTGTATGTAAATAACATCAGCTGACAGGAAGTAAACATGGACCCAAACTGTTGCCTAGCAACGCAGTTCCGTTGCAATGCACTAAAACGGAGCGTTTCTGATAGAGGGTGAATACAGGTATATTCAGGCAGACAGTATGAGGAAAATAATGTGTTGTTTTTTAACATTACAGCATTTAAACATGTTCTAGTAGAAACACAAAATACAAGTATGAACCTGGAAATGAGCACGATATGGGACCTTTAAGGAATCACAATAACAGGAAAGGCCTGATAACCAATTTCGCCATAATGCATCATTTGCTATATTGTTATGAATGTCTATTTTTTTTGGTTGACTAATTTGATGACTTCATATCATTGTGTCTCCACTTCTAAAACCAAACCTATGTCTTTAAAGGCAGCTAGTACTTAATACTTAATATTTGTGTCTCAGAAATATTCAACACTCCTCCCTGGACCCCCAAAGTGTCCTCCATTCTGACCTCTCAGCACGCAGTAGCTGTGCAGCGTTCTAACCTCTGGCCAGGGGCATGCGCATACGCTTGTGGAAAGTAAGTGAATACTCTGACTTCCTATGTTTGATATCTGACAGTATCCAGATGTTGCAGTTCACAAACAACCGTGTGCTGTCTCTTAATTTAGGAAGTTTGAGAACATATATGTCGGATGGGGTCTGAAGTGTACAGGGGAAGGGTACAGCCCACCCGTCCCCCCGCCACCACAGAATGAATATCCCAGCGGACCAGAAATCACAGAGGCCCTGGACCCGTCACTGGAGGAGGAGCAGATGTTGAAAGAAGCTTTAGAGGAGCAGGAAGCTGCCCAGGAAGAGCTGGAGGACACAGACGAAGAGGACGAAGATGGAGACTGAGAAAACAGTTACAAATTTTAAAATGTTTGTGTTTTATCTATCAGGTATTTATTTGTAAGTCAATGGCCAAATAAATCAGTTCACTCAGCAACATGGCTTGATCTTGTAAATTCAGGTAACTGAAGTTGAACATGTGAACGGGGCAGTGGTGTAAAGATGAGGCAGTGCTGGTCGTGGCAATGTGCCCTTTGGAACAATGTTTTTTTTTGTGGGTCTCAGTTTGGTTTGTTCTTGTGCACATGCACGAGGATGCACATGCACACGCACATGTACCACTGGTTTCACACTGTTTCACTGAGCTACAGGTGGTGTTCACGTGCCAAGAAATGCAGCAGTGCGTCAATATAGGCATTGAAGACGAGGTATGGCGTCAGAATCAACGCACAGTCCATGACTCTGAGCTGAAGCAGCCACCTCCCAACACGACCCTGATCCATAACGGAGCTTCCCTTTTCACTAATTTGTAGGGCGTCGCCGTCCAGGGTTAGGGTTAGGGGTTAGGTTATTGAAAGATATCTCGATGACTCCCCCCACCTTGTCCGTCGACTGGGCAGTTGAACTGGGGAGCCAAAGTCAAGGCACTGGCCGACGCACGTCGTCCGCAACTCTCCATACCTGTATTACCCACACTGCATTGTTTTAGTGCAGGGGTCTCTGACCTTTTTTCCTCTGAGAGCCAATTTGACAAAAAGAAAGCGGCCTAGAGCTACTCATCGCACCAAGTTGTACATCGCCAATAGCAGACATAATGTCTGTCTTACTTTTATGGTTCTTTACAATCCCGCCATAGGCAAAGGGCTTTTTGTGTTTTTGTTAGGATGTGCGCCGCTTTAAACGAAGTCTCTGTTGCTTCGTTGGCCTTCTTCGTCAGTTTGATAAACAGAGACTGTTACCGTTATTTTCAGCTCCTTTACTTCTCTGTTTATAGATTGCTAACAGCCGGAAAGTCCCATGAAAAGTTGCCGTGGACTTTGGTGAAGTGATGCTCGGCGTTACATCTTTTACCGACTGACACGCTCGTAACGTAAATGAGACATTTGTCATTCACATTCGTGAAAATAGTGTATTTTTTGCCTTTTATTGGCCTGGCAATTTTCTGCGGTCATTGTCAAATCTGGTGCTTGCTAGTCTGCTAATATCGCCTAATGTTACGGCATCACTGCAGCGTAACTCGTTTAATTGACAGCCGATTGGCAAATAATCATTTTGTGGCAGAAGGGGGCGGATCGAAATTTAAACAGGTTTACAAAGTGACTTTGCGTTATCACATTTATGTACATATTCTTTGAACCTTTGGCGAGCCACTCAGAAACGGGTAGCGGGCTTCTGGTAGCTCGCGAGCTACTTGTTGGAGACCGCTGTTTTAGTGTCTTATTGTACAGTTGTACAGATTTTTAACTTCTGACTTTTGACTTCAAGGTTCTCTTTCCCAGGTTAAGGTCAGGGTTAAGGTAGGATCAGATTTGGTAAGATGGATAGATAGATTGATTGATTGACTTTATTGATCCCCAAAAGGGGAAATTACGGTGTTAGAGCAGCAATTTACATTAAAAAAAACGTGCATCACTCGAACAAAAAGACCCAAGTTAGACATTATGTGTATAAGAAAGCCAACTCGCTGGAATTTTCAAACAACTCTCATATGCTAGAGATGTTTTTTATGGACCAAAAAGGTCGAAAGCACTTTATATCTAAGTTTTATTCAGAAATATTAAGTTTGAACTTGGTGTACATTGCTCAAATGTGTGATGGATAATGATGTGTGGGATAAGATCTTGCAGTTGCCTTCCAGAATTTCAATCTGTAATAGATATAAACAGTTACAATTTAATATCCTACATAATATTTATATATCACTGTACATTTATAGTAAGTATAAGGCTGAAATATCACCATATTGTTTAAAATGTAAAACTCATAGGTAGGTACTAGGCTGCATTGCTTGTGGGAATGCAACAAAATTCAGTTTTTCTGGAAGGCAATCTGCGCTGACATTAGTGCGGCAACAGGTCAACAGGCGTCAGGGAACCCACTTCTGTGTCCCTGACTCTGAAACAATATGAGGAAGTGGTTCAATCGCTTCTAACGCTGGCGAGGAAGGCCATTATGGTGAAGTGGGTCAGGGACGACCCTCCTTCTATTTCCATCTGGAAATCTCTGATATCCGAGGTTGTGACTGGAAAAAATAAGACATTGTATCGATGGAAGGACTCGTCTTTTCCTGCAGAAATGGAAGAACCCACTGGAGTCTCTGGGAGTTCAATATAATCTGGATTTAAATGGATAATAACTGTGGACAAATGTTTGAATCTGGGACATTAGGCATGAATCAGATCCACATACACAATTATTGACTTCTTTCATCATTTAATTTCACCATACTTTCTTCTATATAAGTGCACTGCCTCAATTTTATTTATGCTTTATCTTTTTTTTTAAATGTATTTATTATTTTTCTTTCTTCTTTCTCTTATGGACCAGTCTTGTAACGTTATTGTATCATTGTATTGTGGTTTGTATGTTTGTTTGTGTTTAAAATAAAAAGTAAAAAAACAAAAACAAAGTTAAGTATGAAAAACACTGTATTTACAAATCTCTATATAAATGTACATACCAACTACTTTAAACTAGATAATAAAAAATAAAATAGAGTCAGTAGCGCAATGGGTCCCCCTACAGGGCTAAAGGATAACTGCAGCTCTGTGTTTTATCCCGAGGAGTCTATGAGGAGAAGTTCAGTAGAACATTTTTAGATTATTTTTTGACTCATTTTGGGGTCGTAGTTCTCTGGATTTGAGTCTGATTTTAGAATTTTCTTTCAGTATTTGAATTGCATCTGAACTAAAGGACACATCATCAGTAGTGGACCACAGGATCATACTCTTCCTATATATACTGTATATATACCAGCGTACCAGCTGCTACCTCCAGAGCTCAAGGGGGACTTGGGCCTTGGTTTCAGACGTCGAGGGGCATGACAAAGTGCCTGTATTTGACAACCAGAACGGGCTGCACACCCTGCCTGCTGTTATGGGCTGGGTGTTACACCCCCATGTGAGGCCCAAAGGCTGTTTGCTGACACCCAGAAATGTCCAGAACAAATAAGCAGAAGAGAAAATCCAGGCAGAGGGCTGCAGGGTCTCTGCAGAAACAGACACTCCTAGGGGGTCATAAGTGATGATTGAGAGGGATTATTTTTGTATCAGCCTATTCATTGTTTGTAGAAAATTCCTGCATATTATATACTTTAAAATAATTACGTACACAGTCTTGTACCTTTGCCTTTTTTTCTATTTTGCTTTGTTGCTCTGAATCAAATGTTTTATGGTCACGATTCATCTCGTAGTTGGTTGGCTTGGTTCCATGCTTAAAGGTCCCATATCGTGCTCGTTTTCAGGTTCATACTTGTTTTTTTGTGTTTCTACTAGAACATGTTTACATGCTGTAATGTTCAAAAAAAACTTTTTATTTTCCTCATACTGTCGGCCTGAATATACCTGTATTCACCCTCTGTCTGAAACGCTCCGTTTTAGCGCATTTTGACGAAATTGCGACAAAACTGCGACAGCATTGTGTTGCTAGGCAACAGGTTGGTCCATGTGTACTTCCTGTCAGTTGATGACATTCACATAAGCTGCAACCAGGAATAAACTGGGACACATTTAGAATGTTTACGTTTAAATCTGTGTAAAGGGTCTAAATATTGTATATTTGTGACATCACAAACGGACAGAAATCCTGACAGCTTGTTTCAAATGCAGAGTTTCTGAATACGGGCTGTGTGTATTTCCCTGTGGATTGAGTGTTTCAATACTTTCACAGTATTTATATAGGATTTAAGCTTGCTTTATAATAAAAAAAAACATGAAAATCTTTTTTTATAATATGGGACCTTTTTTTCCTTTCTGGAACGTCAATGGAGTGAATGGATGGGAATTTCACTTCTGGAACTGGACTGAACACTGATATATGGAGAGATTGAATAGCATCTGCAACATCTGCTCATTGGATCAAGGTAGGCATATGTTCTATATGCATAAACAAACAAAACTCAATGACTGCTATTTGATAAATGTTACTAAATAAAATACTATAACATTATAATATTATTGTAGTTAATACATATATTTCAGAATACTGTGCTCATTGAGACAAAAAGCAAAATTTAATCAGTGAAATGTAATTTTTAACATGTTGTTCCTGATCGTGTTGCAACTGTCCCCATGGTTGGGATCAGTTGCAACATGACTTCTTCCATTCAAATAAATATTGTGATGTCATATATAATCATCTTTAAATTGTATGAGTAATTGGCAGCTGGATGTAAGTTTAACATATAAAAACAATAGTTGGTCTAGTCCAAATAGTCTCTAAGTAACTGAGAGAAATGCAAGAAGGTGTTTGAAGGTGTTGCACCTCCAGCCTCCTCTACGTTCTAAACGAGAGATAAGTGGTACGTAACGCAGGAGCCCTGTGTGCGCATGTGTGTGCGGCGTTGCCCCTGGTGACGCGTCTCTATCCAGCGTAGTCCCGCCCACGCTTCTCATCCTCGGCCTGTGATTGGCTGTCAGGAGCTAACCCCTCTGCCGCTAACTGGCTGGGACAGCTGTCTGTCAGTTAGCTGGATATATTTAGCTGATTGCATTATCGGATCAGATTTAACCTGCAGCCCAACAATATAGAGTTAAGAACACACAGTTGATGCTGCTTTCATGCGAGCATTAGCCGGGAGACTAGTTAGCTGACTAGTGAAGCTAACATCAACAGCAGATCCTGGATTGTCTGTGAAGCAGCGAACAACAGACGACTAAAGACATGTCTTCAGACGAAGACAGGGCCAAGGACATACTGAAGGGCTTCAAACTGTATCCTTTCTGCTGGTGTTAGTTAGACCCGGAGTAACGTGCTCTCTGTGTGTCCGGTTTGTTACCAGATATCGTTACCTAGCGATAGCATGATGCTAGTAGCATGTATTACAGTAACAGTGAGGTTAGCTAGCTGAGGCTAACCTGTCAGCTCCACCTCTCACTGGAGGACCTGGAGCTACACAGCCGATGTCTTCATGTTGTGGGACTAAATGGAAATGCTCTCTTAGTTAGGAACCAGCTAGATAGTTGGCCTGCCATATAAAATGAGTTTTTTGGGGCTAATTAGCCGGCTAACTGCTAACTGCTAAGTGGTGAATACCCTAACAACGTACCGTTACATCCTGTAGCAACGGAGACATGCGATGGAGACAATGCTCACATTGACAGAGGTGATATAAATACCCATTGTCAAACTTATAGTTACTATTTAGTTCTATAGCTGACATGTTTCTAGCGTATTATAGTATAACGGTACAGCTTGTTTGCTGTGTGACAGCTCCGTGAACGTTACATACTGTATGGGGAGATGTCAGACCCAGGTGTTGTGGTTGTTGTGGTATGGTAGTGATGCCAAACTTCATTACAAATCAGCCAAGTTTTAATGTTTCACTGCTTAACAGCCATATTTAGTGTATGTTATGTGTGTTATCCCATTCCCCACAGAAGTCACGTAGACTGTCTGATACTTCGGCTCATTTTCCAAGTGTTTTTGGGGATCTTGAATGTTTTTGTTTGTGTCACAGTGACAGTGACAAGACTTGTGCTCTTCCTCACTGTCACAGTTGCTGTTTAGTGATGCAGTGAGTTTTCAGATCAGTCTACAGCCATATGAAAATAGTCTCTTGTTTTATGAGGACTTTCAAAACAAGAGAAATTACTTTGGAAACAAACAAGTGAGTTAATGTCAGCCCATTGGCACACCTGTATATTCTCCCACACACACACACACACACACACACACACACACACACATACATACACATACAAACACAATAGTAGTAGACACTTTTTAATTATTTTTTTGGTATTTGCCTTGTAAAGATGTCAACAGAAAGCACAGGAATCAAACCTGCAAGTTGCGTTCACGTATCCAGAACACTGTGGTACTTTTTTTACTATGCTGTTAGGTGGTATGCTGATATTCTCCCACTTTACTGCTCTTTATTAATGTTATAGCACTCATTTGACTTGTCTGGTTGTGTTTGACTTACAGTACGTTGCGTAGGGTAAGATCATCTACCGAATACCTACAGTACGTATGCACTCACGCGTTGTTGAACATGAATCTTTTCTCTGTTTCGTTAGTAATTATTAGGATGCACGTAGAGAAATGTGATGTTGCAAATTGGTAGATTTGCATTTTAAATTGCGTTCACGGTCAGATAAGAGTGATGTGACAAAACATGTCGGCTACTCCTCACAGTGTTAGTTAAGGGCTTTCCAAACACTAGCTGCCACCCTCAATAGCAGCCACTCAAGCTCTGGCTGTAAATCAGTTGAATACCAAAAAAAAAAATGGAAAAACACAACATAAAATTCCAAAGAAAAAAGTGGAGACTGAAGCTACTTATTTGGCCGAGCATCAGAATGGGGAAGAAAGGGGATTTAAGTGACTTTGAACGTGGCATGGTTGTTGGTGCCAGACGGGCTGGTTTGAGTATTTCAAAAACTGCTGATCTACTGGGATTTTCACGCACAACCATCTCTAGGGTTTACAGAGAATGGTCCGAAAAAGAGAAAATATCCAGTGAGCGGCAGTTGTGTGGACAAAAATGCCTTGTTGTGATGTCAAAGGTCAGAGGAGAATGGGCAGAGTGGTTCGAGATGATAGAAAGGCAACAGTAACTCAAATAACCACTCGTTACAACCAAGGTATGCAGAATACCATCTCTGAACGCACAACACGTCCAACCTTAAAGCAGATGGGCTACAGCAGCAGAAGACCACCCGGTACTAGCACCGGCCTTTTTATTAGGTACACCTTGTACCTAATAAAGTGGCCGGTGAGTGTATAGTCCATGTCCAAAATGTATGAACCATATATGCCGACAAACATGAACACCTGCAGTAAGGTAGTATAAACAGAACCACGTCCGCGTCCTTTTCGGACCTGAGCAGAACAGGAAGACAGGAGGATGATACATGTATGATAGTATTAAACCTTTATTCATTTACATCAGGTAATTTTTCAGTCTACCTAAGACAGATAGACACATAAGCTTTCCTTGCTGGAAATATAATCCCACGGCAAAAAGTAGTTCTAAGAGTTTGAGGTATCATTGGCTAAGTTGCAATGTTTGCACATTTTCATGTCCCTACTGCTACTCCAAGTCCCAAGTTTGTTGAGTTTATTGTGTTTTTTTTTTCTTTTTTTTTTTTTTTACTAAAGCAAACTGTATCTAGGATGTGAGGGTGTGTGGGTGGGTGGAGCCAACATGACAAATTGGATCTCTCCACATTACTGGCCGGACTGTGTCTTCATGCGACTGACCATGTAGGACCGAATTAGCCTCAGTAATACCTTCTAGAATAAGCAGCAGAGCACTGCAGCATGCTACACTTTACTTACCCACTGGTGCTCTCCTTCCAGTCAGTTAACACGTGACCATACAACTTTAGTTAGTTTAGTTATTTCAATATGTATAAAACACATCCCCCTTTTATTATATTATACCTATCCCAGTCTATACCAAAGCTCAAGGCATGAGTTAATGTGTGTGTCTTGGTAAGGTCAGGCGTCTTGCTGCACTGTGGTAATGCCTAAATCCGTGATTTAGTGGGACAGGGATTTACTACCTCCTGTCCATGCTGCCTTATAGAGCTCAACAGTGAGGTTCCGGAAGTGAAAATCCCATCGAGGAAGCCAACGCAGAGACTAAACGGCACGTTGTTTTCTTATTTTCTTCACTAGACTGTAAAGGCAACATTGCTACCATCATGTGTGTTATCCAAAATATTTATGAATAGAAATATAAAACTAGAAGATAACAGACCGTCTAGCGGTGAAATTCTCTCACTTGGTTGGTTAGTGTTTTTTAAGAACAGCATATAGACTAAGATGCTCACACAAGCAGTAGCAGTGGTTGTAATCAGTTATTGGTAGTCTCACATATTCATACCCATAGTCTGACTGAATTTATTGTCATTCTGAGATAGTTAAAAAAAAAAAGTTTCCTCTGTAGTTTGCCATAGACTGTATATAAGTCGCCATCTTGGTTTTTTGCAACCAGAAGTGACACGAGAGGGTGGAGCTTAGCATGACCGAACTCTGAATAAGACATTTTTTAGGCGACCAAAATGTAACAATTAACTTTGATGAACTGAAAACACACTGTGAAAGGGTTAAAGCTGTAAGACGAAAACATGGACAACTCCCAGACCGGACAGCGCCGTGGTAGCGACCTGTCAATCACAAGGTAGCCCCGCCCTAAAGCATATCATGCTTTATGGTCTATCTGACTCTAAATGGGACCATCATTTACTAAATGAACATCATGCTGTACTGAAGAAGACTTGAAACTAGCGTTTGAGACCATAAACTCATGTTTACAATGTTTACTGAGGTAATAAATCAAGAGAGAAGTAGGCTCATTTTCTCATAGACTTCTATACAATCAGACTTCTTTTTGCAACCAGAGGAGTCGCCCCCTACTGGCTGTTAGAAAGAATGCAAATAGGCTGGACATGAATGTCCATAGTTAATCGCAATTAATCACAAATGAATCACACATTTCTTTTATCTGTTCAAAATGTACCGTAAAGGGAAATTTGTCAATTATTTAATCCTCTTATCAACATGGCAGTGGACAAATATGTTGCTTTATGCAAATGTATGTAGATATTTATTATTGGAAATAAATTAACAACACAAAACAATGACAAACATTGTCCAGGAACCCTCACAGGTACTGCATTTGGCATTGAAAATATGCTCAAATCATAACATGGCAAAGTGCAGCCCAACAGGCAACAACAGCTGTCAGTGTGTCAGTGTGCTGACTTGACTATGACTTGCCCCAAACTGCATGTGATTATCATAAAGTGGGCATGTCTGTAAAGGGGAGACTCGTGGGTACCCATAGAACCCATTTACATTCACATATCTTGCAAGCTGCGTTAATGCGTAAAAAAGAAATTAGTGGCGTTAAAAATAATTTGCGTTAACGCGTTATTATTGCGTTTACTATGACAGCCCTAAATGCGAGTTTAAGGCACTTCCACATTGGCTTCACTTTTCAGACCCGGAGTTGTTCACTGGAGAAAATACATTTCCCCTTGAAACGTTGAATGATTTCATATCCTTGTATAATGAATACTGTGATCATTAGTCATTTTTTTTCCCATTTGATAGACTGAACAATTGAAAAATAGTCAATAGACAAATTGATAAGAAAACTTTGATTTAAAAAAAACAAAACAGTTTGTTAATTCACTGTTGTTGCAGCCCAACGTGAGGTACAGTAGTACTGACCACAGCCCTGTAAAGGTGGACACTGTGTGTGTTGGTGTCTGTCTGTAGTGTGGCACGGTTGGGCTCAGTTTGCTCTGTAGTTTACACGCCTCCTTTTGATCTGTGTAGCTCCATATTACAAATATTACTACAATATTAGAATGGTGAAGCTTTTGGAAAGCACAAGCATTGCCTTATAATGAATGAATGAATGGATGGCAAGAATATATCCCTGTGTGCTCATAGTGTTGCCGAGTTGTTGCCGTATGAATTGACTGGAGTGAAATGGTGCATCTGTTCAGTAGCGGTACGTCGTAGAGGTCGGGGTTAGGAAGCCGCTTGTACTTTGAACAATTAAAGCGTCTTTAAAAATAAATGCAGACTAAACAGTGACAGCAGCTTTTCACTGGGGGCTCATTAGCTTGTGTGTGTTCTGACTGATTTGTGCATGCACCCTGGTGGTTTACACACACACGCACACGCGCCGCGTGCAGCATTCCCTGAGGACGCAGTGGTTCAACCTTATACGATGTTGTTGGAGCTTAAATCAATTGCTGTACAAGAGTGTCTTTAGTTTAGTTTGTGAGGAAGTGATTTGAGAGAGAATGAAGGGAACACATCATCTGATGTGAACAGTAAAATGTGGCTGATGGTTGCCCACTTCTTCCGTTGGCGTCACCGTCAGGCCGCTGTCATTATGACAACCTGCTGAAAACAATGCACACGTTCTCTTTTGTTTACAGGGACACGTTTAGAAATGAGATGTGGTGAAAGAGCGAGAAAGGCATCGCAGTGTGGTCTGGATTATTTTGGAAGGTATGGAGGATGATGAGTTTGATGTAGGAGATTTAGTTAGACTTGAGAGGATTAGAGAAACCATTCAACTCAGCACACTTTACTAGAAAGCCAGAGGAAGAGGTGGGGGATGGTGGAGGCAGCACGGCTCTAATAGACCTTTGGACGGCGGATAGGGCCGGGTATCATTTAAAAAATGACAATGCCAGTACCCTTAAAGTGATAACAATGCCAATAGAGTGCTTCATTCGATACCCATCATGTGAATGTGCTGTGTGTGTGTGTGTGTGTGTCCCACTGGCTTAAAGTTATTTTTATAAAACGGTCGCTATATCGTGACAGTAGTACATGAAACAGGTAACCTGAAAACAATCATGTGCCTCTGTGTCCTCCGTTGCTCCTAACGGCATCTGCAAGATTTTCACAGACCGGAGGAAAACAAGCAGTAAGAGCTGAGCCCAATGATGCCAAAAATATACTGCCTACTGCCACGTTACGTGTTGGCTCTATCAGCACTTGTTGCCGTTGTTAGCGCTGTAAGCACCGTTAGCTGCAATTCCGGCCGTATGGGTTGCAGCTGCTGCCGACTGAGCCGATCACACGTCGCAATAAATCGAAGAACGCTTGTGGTGATTGGTCGCGAGCAAAACGGTCATCTTTTCCTAGATCTGGGCACAAAAAGGACCGATTGCAGTTATTGTTTGGCTGGAGAAATTTCGATACTACATGGCACTGGGTTGTTTCGGTTGATATCTTAAAGGTATTATTGAGTAGCGATACCCAGCCCTAAAGGCGGTTACAGCTGATATCCATCACGGAAGAGTATCACCCATCAGCCGGTTCCCCCTCACACTGTCAGCTCTGTTAGCACTGTTGTCGTTATTTTAACTGTTAGCACTGTTAGCACCAGCCGTCGCCATGTTGAGAGCCGTACGGAGGCAATAGAAATGCTCCCAATCTTGCATTTAGCACCTTTATGTAAAGTAAATCAAATATAAAATATTTAAAAAGCACAAAATTATGTTTAAACTTCCTTTTTTTGATGGTTTATTCTTAAGCCCATATATGATCAGTCCACCCTGGCTGTTTCAGATTATTAGTATTATTATTATTATTATTATTATTATAATTTATGCCTGTCCCACTCTGAAGGCTATCTGCAGACATTTTAAGAAGACATTTCTAAGACCTGAAAAAATTAAAGGTCCTAATTGTTTGAGATAATCCAAACATGCATAAAAGACATTTTTAGAGACATGTATTGACGTAAGACGGCATTTTCTTTCTGTCGACATTGATGCAGATGGAAAGTCTTGCAGAGAGTAAGACAAATAAATCAAAGTAAAATAAACAAATCTAATTATTGTATATTATATGACATGCAGGTGAAGATGCTGGCCATCATTACAGTGGAACAAATCTTTCTTACACATACATATCCTGTGTCTTCGTCCTGACCAACTAGATTTTATGACAAGCTGTCAAGTAAGTGAGTTTGGGAAGAGTCCCTGAATGCAACAGAGAACCCTTCAAGTAACTGTGTGTGAGCTTTAGGAGCTGTCTGTTTGGAGGCAGTTAGGATGGAGGGCTTCACAGATGGTGTGGAGTCAAGTGTGTGTGTGGCACTAAGTAGTATCTGAGTGTGACAGAGTGGAGAATCTTCTAGAACAGAGGGCTGTGGGACGGCGGTTCTTTACTGGTGTCCATCAGTCTGATTTCAAAAGATAAAACTGAAACAAACCAGCAACACACTGACCAGCCTAGAGTCCCAGGCTGAACACAGCCTGATCATTAGCACAGCGCTGCACAGTGCACAGTGCACAGGCCCTGACATCGTCTCCATGACCAGGCCCAAAGCCAATGTTTGAATGTCTAAATGCATATAGCATATTAGTGAGGAGAAACCCTGACAACCATATTAAGAGGGAAAAATGAAAATGAATGGACTTGGCATCACACAGGATAAAGTCTCTTTCCCACTCCTGCAGCAGCATCTCTGCTCGGTATAAAGTACATTACACGCCTCAGGGGAAATCACAAGTGACTTAAATGCTCCTTAAATTCTGTATAATTTGGTCGTTTCACAGTCAAGGCGGTGTGTGTGTGCATTGATAGATCAGTAGCAGTCATCTGATCATAGAAATGGAATAGGAGTAGAACAGACATTCCCGTTCAAATCATAAACTGTATAGATGGATGACGCGTCCCCTCTTCCTCACACTGTACAGATGTGAAACCAAAATATCCCGGATACGGGGAGCTGCCATCTTGTGCTTTTTGACGTCATTTGGAGCCAGAGTCTGTGATCCGGTGGTGGAGCCGCGGCATCGAGGTCCCGTCCACACACACACCCACCCATATGTATATACGCTCTATAGTTCAGATCAACATAGCAGAATGGTCCGAGCGGTGGCCATTTTTAAGGTGTACGGTTGCCATTGCGACCGACCGACTTATGGCAAGTCGCAGACTCACTGAGGTGAGGTTTTGCAGTAACAGCTAAAACGAGCAGTGGAGTAGTAACGTTAGGAAGCATAGAGAGCCAGAGGAAGGGAGTACAATGTAGGCTAACCGCTTAATGCTTCATCCACACACTCGTGTCACAGCGTAAGAAAGCACATCGCTATCGCCAGATGAGTGACTACTTTGTTCGGCTCATTTTCCGTAAGCAGTGTAGTATTAAAGCATGGTGGAATTAACAAGCTAGCTAGCTAGCTAACTAATGGACGGCTGGCTAGTTAGTTTGCTTGCTAATTCCACCATGCTTTAATACTACACTGGTTACAGAAAATGAGCTGAACAGCAGGCTGGTGGCCGGCGGGTCTAACGGTCCCTCCGCCTCACTCTCTGCCGCTCCGGAGAAGGACAAGCTACCTAGCAAACTAGCCAGCCGTCCGTCTCTAGAGCTGCGTCCGCCGTCTTCCCCGGAGAGCTGAGACCACACGTCATGGCTCACTGACATGTGTTGTCACCATAACAACTAACAACAATCACCATTTTCTGATCTACTGGTCAAATGACCAGTTCAATGTCCTGTTCTATTTCTATGCATTTGATGCATGCTTATGCATCGGTGCCACCGCAGACTGTTGAAGTGATTGTAGAGACGCAGCATGAGAAGCGGTAAAGTACAGTGGAACCACTGACCGGGTCCTTCCCGGCTCTGTGATTGACGGCTGTATTGTGTTTATAGTGAATGTGGAGGTCAGGAACAGCTGACCAGCTGACAGACTGATGGGACAGCTAGCAGCCAGCAATGTCCACACAAAGCCCTCTCTCTCTCTCTCTCTCTCTCTCTCTCTCTCTCTCTCTCTCTCTCTCGCTCTCTCTCTCTCTCTCTCTCACCTCCACACAGTTGCCTTTTGTCATTATGTTGTCATTTTTGGTAGTTCTTATCACGCTGATTCATGCTCAAGTGCTCATTTTTTCTGGTAAGTTTGGTTCTAATTAGTTATTTGATGCTATAAAAAAGGGGTTTGAGACGTCATGATTGAAGTAGTAGCTGTGTGTTCATCTCATTGTCATCATCAGAAATGTAGTTATGGAGGTATTATGGTTAGTTGTTGTGTCTTACTACTTACTTACGCGGATCCAAATGACATTAAGGGTTCAATTGATAACATTCAGCCACTAGATGTCGCTTTCTCCCTCCCCTGTTTCATTGCATTTACTTCTCAACAAGTCGTTGCCAGGCATTTACCGTCAATCTCAGCCATTTATTCTTTATTTTCCACACTATCTGACGACACAGAGACACCACGTGATACCAACGTTGTTATATTATTGGCTGACACGCCTTGTTAGAAATGGAAACCGAACGATATATTCCACAGGAACAACATCATTCATTTTGGACCCGCCAACATTTTTTAAATGACTAATTCACGATCATAATAATGCTTTTTAAGAAAAGACATACTTTTATCCGGCATCTTTCTAAAAGCTCTGTGGATGTATTATTATTTTATTTAATTTTTTTAAATATTTGTCTACATGAAAATGTTATCAATAAGACCTTTTAAAAGCGCTAGCTTAGCAGCTCCCGTATCTGGGATATTTTGGCTTTACGTTTGTACAGTTGGTGGAAGTGGAGATGCGTCGTCCATCTATACAGTCTATGGCGTAAACACGATATACATTTTTGAAGTGATACACCAACACCTCATATCACCCACGTTAAAAAGTAACTGTCCCTCTGAACTTAATGACTGGTTGCGGCACCTTTAGCAACCAAAGGCGTCTGATAACTGGAGATCAGTTACACACATCGCTGTGGAGGAAGTTTGTTCCACTCTTTTTTTCCAGAATTGCTTTAACTCAGTTACATCGGAGTGCTCATTTAAGGTCAGGCCACAGCATCTTTGGCAGGCAGTTGTGCCGTTGTTATTACGGGCAGCATGTTGTGACTGAACTTGATCTCTATCCTTTCCCGGTTAACCTGAGCAGAGGTGTGTACGTCTTCCATCTGAACCACTGATCTGATTTAATACTCCACTTCCCAGTTCCCAAGTCCCATGCTTCCCTCAGACAGCGCTAGCCTATCTTCACTACACATTCTGTTTTGTTTGAAGGTCCATATCTGAATAGAATCATTTTTATAGGAGAAATAAAAGCAACTTTCCAGATTGGAATCTTTTCAAAGATTGTTCAGACTGCGATAAAAGGTTTTAAAGTATATAGTATATAAGTCTAATGCAGTGAGGGCCAAAGAGCAAATGTACTACGGAGTATTAGGGCCACATTGAGGGAAAGAAATCAGAGATTTCCAGAATAAAGTCATAACTTAACGAGAAAAATAACACGTAATATTACGAGAATTAAGTCATAACTTTTTGAGAAAAAAATAAAATAACACGTAAAATTACTACTTTATAATATTATGACTTTATTCTCATAATACTACGACTTTTTTTCTCTTAAACTTATGACTTTATCCTCATAATTTTACGACTTTTTTCTTGTAAACCCTTGACTTTATCGTAATATTACAACTTTTTTTCTCGTAAACCTATGAATTTATTCTCATAATATTATGACTTTATTCTCGAAATCTCAGATGTATTTATTTTTCCTCAATGTGGCCTTAATAATCCGTCGTACCGTCGTACCATAGACCTACAACAATGATAAATAAAAATTAAAATGTAAACAAAAAACAGTTATTCATTTCCATTTTAAAAGCCACTGGAGAGGAGCTAAAGAGCCGCAGGTTTCTGACCCCTGCTTTAGTCTGTTCTTCAGTTTGGTTGTTGCCTCTTTAACTTTTTCCTGACAGAAACTGGATGAATCTTCGAGATGCAGAGACGGGCAAAGTGCTGTGGCAGGGAACCGAGGACCTCTCTGTACCAGGAGTAGAACATGAAGGTACTTTAGACGGTATATGTATCATAACACAACATGGGCTTTTTTGGGGCTATTTTTTGTAGGGCTGGTTGTCTTGATTGGTGGCGTTCTCCAGTGCCTTTGGCCGGCCTGTGGGTGATAAGCGAGCTACGATTTCTCTTTGAATCATCTCCTTTAATCATCACCAAATGTACACCCATCTAAAACAACCAACAAATAATATTGTGATGATTGTAATTTCAGTATACTGTACACTACAGCTTTATAAGCAACAGGATTTAGTACGAAGCAAAATAACCCCAAAATGTACAATAATTAACATTACACTTTAAATCTTTGTTTACACATGCAACAAGCCATCAGACAGGTTTCATGTTTTAGAGTCTTCGTCAGGTGTTATTATTACCCAAACCCTATTCGTTTGAACTTAAACCGGATTTGTAAGATTTAAAGGACAGAAAGACGGACAGGATTCACAGAGGACAATATGATGGACCGAGGATATATTGAGGTCCTTCATACAGTTTTACATGCATGTTGACTTTTTGAGTGCATGCACATCCTTTTGGTGTAGATAAACTGGATATGACTGTTGAACATTAGACTCTTTATGTGCATCAAACGTTGATGTGGGGAAGGAGAATACCAGTTTAGTATCATTAGTGAAATTGTGCAAATGATTTGACATGATAACAGAATGTATTATGGGAGGTTACCAGTGCCACACACTTGTCTTACTCTTATATAACAGAAGCCTACAAAGCCTTTAGGGGTCAAAGGTCACCTACAAAACCTCTGCTACCCATACAGTAGCTCTCGGTTAATTCCAGCTTTGCTGTCTCCGCAGCTCGCGTCCCGAAGAAGATCCTGAAGTGTAAAGCAGTGTCCAGGGAACTGAACTTTTCCTCCTCGGAGAAACTGGAGAAGTTCAGGCTGGAGCAGAAAGTTTTCTTCAAAGGACAGTGTCTAGAAGGTAATCTGAACTGCTTAAAGGGACGAGAACCTGAAGGCCAGTCAGTCACAGGAACCCCGTGGATCCCGATGGTTTCACACTATTCCGCTGATCTCGTCCGTCTCCACCTGGGGCTGTGGCCGATTAGTCTTTGTTGCTTATTAGGAAGGTTCCTCACTGAGTGAAATGACCCGGAAGTACCTCAGTAGCAGCCATGATGAGAGCTGTTTGAATTCTCTAAATGCTGAGGAAAGGTGCTCCAATGCTTCCTTTATTATCTCCTTTAGCATAGGATACACTGGACCATCCTTTAGCAAAGGAAAAGAGAGAATGCCATCCCACAATTCCTTGCGGCCGCAACTTTTAAAGCGACGCACCATTCGGCCGTTCATGATAACAAACGATATGCTTATCTTGCATATTATCTTCATACAGTCATATACTAACGGGATTCATGTTGATAAATATGAGTGGACAGTGGCAAGCATTTTGTTTCACTTTGTATTTAATTATTTATTATTTCAAACATGTAACAAATACCTATACTGTGTGTATATATATATAATTTATGTATATATACTATAATAGCCCTAAACATATAGCAACCTGTCAATAAAGAAATATTACAAGTTCAAAAAGGAGCAGAAAGAAGTACAGCCTACTCATATGGTCCTACCCCTTCTCTATAACTCAAACAATTAAATCTATAGTTATCTTGTATTCCTTTTGTCATTTCAATTCCAACCTATATAAAAGACGTAATTTTTTTAACTTTTAAACCGCAACCTTTGTAGCTTAGGAAGGTTCCTAACTGAGTGAAATGACCCGGACGTATCTGAGTGGCAGCCATGATGAGAGCTGGCCTGCAGTCGAATAGTAAAAAAAAAAAGAAAAAGAAAGGGTTGTGGTCGACGTCTTTTCCTAACCACTTCTCCTTGACCTCGATGGTAAACGTCATGAGGTCAAGGAAAGATGAGAAGGAGTATTCAGAAGGACTTAGGAAAAGACAACCGTGGCGTTGGGAGAACCCGACTGCTCTTTCACTAGACTCCGTCATTATGATGCGACGGCGGTGGATGTTAGTGACGTGTGTCACTTTAAATGTTGCTGCCGCAAGGAACTGTGGGACAGCGTTATCTCCTTTCCTTTCATAAAGGACGGTCCAGTATTTCCTATGCTAAAGGAGAAAAGTACGAGCGGGGGAGGCATCTGATTGGTTCTTTCCAAGCGGACTGCGAGGCAATGATCGGTAGACGTTTTTACAGGATTACAGCAGCTACAGATGACAGCTCTTTTCTGGTCCTTTTTTTTTTAGAGTGGGGGTGTAAAGACCATTTCAACCAATATAACAAATAGTGTAGCCTGGAGAACATTGTCAACCCTGCCTTTAATTAACCTGCATGTCTTTGAACTGTGGGAGGAACCCGGAGAACCCAGAGAAAACCCACGCTAACACTGGGAGAACATGTAAACTCCACACAGAAGGACCCCAAGCCGGATTGGAACCTGTGACCCTCTTTGGGTCTTGAATCCAGCCAGTCAGATTTAAATCAAGATTAAAAAGATAAAGAGACTCGGCTGATGAGAAATTGATAAATAAGTCTTGTATGAGCCTTTGGGGCAGGAGATTGCAACCTGCGCCTCCGGAGCCACATGCGGCTCTTTAGCTTCTCTCCATTGGCTCCCTGTGGATTTATAAAAATAGAAATGAATAACTGTTTTTTGTTTACATTTTTATTTATCATTGTTGTGGGTCTATGGTACGACGATACAACGTAGTATTAGGGCCACATTGAGGGAAAAAAAAAAAAATCAGAGATTTCGAAAATAAAGTCGTAATATTATAAAGTAGTTATTTTAAGTCTTATTTTCTTTTTATCTCGTAAAGTTATGACTTTATTATCGTAATATTACGACTTTTTTTTCTCGTAAAGTTATAACTTTATTCTCGTAATATTACAACTTTTTATTCTCGTAATATTATGACTTTATTCTGGAAATCTCAGATTATTTCCATCTCAATGTGGCCCTAATACTCCGTAGTACATTTTCACTTTGGCCCTCACTGCATTAGACTTATATACTATATACTTAGACTATAAACTGTGTTACCTTCATCACAATGCTCAAATGTTTTGTGGCTCCAGACAGATTTATTTATTTTGTTTTTGCCTAAAATGGCTCTTTTGATAATAGAGTTTGCTGACCCCTGCTCTGGGGTCTGGAGATGTTTAAAGATTTACCAGCCCTGTAAGCAAACGGCAAGCTTGGCTCCCTAACATGTGTCATAAGCTACAGCAGTTGCTTTATAACATCCCTCACCGTTACAGCATCGTCTCCAATCCGTCCAACAGACAGCTCCGTTAGCTGTTGTCACTTCCCTGTTACTGTGTGTTAGCGGTGCTGTCCCCCGGGGGCCCTGCTGTACAGAGGTGAGGTTATACAGAGCCCCAGGGGACAACACACTATCCACTCCAACATAACATGTTTATGTTGCTGCTCTCCAAGTCAGTGACAATGGCTGTAGGCTATTATTATGGTCCACTAACATAGTGTATTAACAGGATTCCTAGAAATGATATTGTATGTTAGTGAAGGCAGCGCTGAACTCTCTGTGTGTGTCTGTGTCTCTCTCTGTCCAGAGTGGTTCTTTGAGTTCGGCTTTGTTATCCCCAACTCCACCAACACATGGCAGTCTCTGATAGAAGCAGCTCCAGAGTCCCAGATGATGCCGGCCAATGTTTTAACGTGAGTCTCCACTTTCATCATCTTTATCTTGACACATGTTGCGGTAGATCTCATTTCTCACATCTACTATTTGACCCTTTAGTAGAGCTACGAGGTATCAAACCAACACACAGTGATGCAAAACAAGTGTACATGTGACCTCATGGTCCGTGTTAACGTCATACACCAGTTTGCTGCGTTGTATTTAGATTTATAATGATCTGACATTTATTGTGTCAATATTTGGAGGATTTGGCTTACAAATGAGCAGGGGGACGTTTAAAGAACGATTATTACAATGTGGGTCTCATGTTCATAGTTTAGTCCATCATTTTTATAAGTTCTGATGAGATTGTAGACATCGAGTTAATAGCTGAGATCTGGGAACACGGCAACATCACCACAGAGAAGTCTGAAACCCCTCAGGTTAGAGAAGAGGAAACCGAACATCACAGCATACTGACCCACTTCCTGCTTCAGCTTTGACCTTTCTGTTCTTGCCGTAGTGCTGTGCACCCATTTACTGTGTTAATGTGCAACAGCTCATAAACTGAAAGTGGTTTCCTGTCCGATCGTCTGCCTACTCGAGTTCCTCCCGTCAGATTTTATTCAAAGGTGCAGTGTGTAGGATCTGGCGGCGTCTAGCGGTGAGGTTGCAGATAGTAACCAACCGAAGCCTCTCCCTTGTGCCGAGCGCGTCGGAGAACTACGGCGGCCGACGCGAAAATATGATTACGCAAATGTCCCTCTCTAGAGTCAGTGTTGGGTTTGTCCGTTCTGGGCTACTGTAGAAACATGGCAGTCGGCTCTGTGAAGAGGACCCGCTCCTTATGTGCCAAAAATGCATATATCGCTAAGAAGTGAAAGCCAATCGTTCGTTCCATTGCAACATCAGGGCCCAGCAGCAGAGCTACGCCTCCGCCATTTTGGACTGACAACGCCAGTTAAACGTCTGCCTACAAAGTGCCGTAACAAAGTAAAACTAAATGATTTCTGTTCTATTGTCATAATTTCAATGTCTCTACTGACATGGCCTGTGTTCCATTTTAAAAATGCATAAAATTATCACTATTTATGTACTTATTTATTTATTTATTAGACTTTTTTGCTTCCCAGAGGAGCGTAAAGTGAGCGATGGACATCAATGGAAGTTAGAAAAATCCAGCACACACATTTTGAGATCAATCTCAAACTTTTTCATGTCAAGGATCCAAAATGGAGTCCAATAGACCACAGACCATGGATGTAGAAGAGGGTCCAACAGACCACAGACCATGGATGTAGAAGAGGGTCCAACAGACATGGATGTAGAAGAGGGTCCAATAGACCACAGATCATTGATGTAGAAGAGGGTCCAACAGACCACAAACCATGGATGTAGAAGAGGGTCCAATAGACCACAGACCATTGATGTAGAAGAGGGTCCAACAGACCACAGACCATGGATGTAGAAGAGGGTCCAACAGACCACAGACCATGGATGTAGAAGAGGGTCCAATAGACCACAGACCATTGATGTAGAAGAGGGTCCAATAGACCACAGACCATGGATGTAGAAGAGGGTCCAATAGACCACAGACCATGGATGTAGAAGAGGGTCCAATAGACCACAGACCATTGATGTAGAAGAGGGTCCAGTAGACCACAGACCGTGGATGTAGGAGAGGGTCCAATAGACCACAGACCATGAATGTAGAAGAGGGTCCAATAGACCACAGACCATGAATGTAGAAGAGGGTCCAGTAGACAACAGACCATGGATGTAGAAGAGGGTCCAATAGACGACAGACCATGGATGTAGAAGAGGGTCCAGTAGACCACAAACTATGGATGTAGAAGAGGGTCCAATAGACCACAGACCATGGATGTAGAAGAGGGTCCAATAGACCACAGACCATGGATGTAGAAGAAGGTCCAATAGACCACAAACTATGGCTGTAGAAGAGGGTCCAATAGACCACAGACCATGGATGTAGAAGAGGTTGTGTCCTGGTCTTTTGCCCTCCGTGTTAGTAAATAGCCTACAACTCCATTAAATTATGTTGATGTCATGCTACTAGCACTACTAGCTACTGGCCGATAGCCGGTTGTTATTATAAGATAATAAAAGTGATGAATTACAGCCAATATATCCATTATTACAGACACGTACAGCTAGCAGGAAGCTGGCAGAACCAGATATGTCATATGAGCGTGCAGGGCGGTGCAGTCTCGTTGGTCTGATGAGCGTTCATTAAGACGAGGAAAATAACTCTGGATTCAGCTGTTAGTGAACTTTACAACTTTACAACTTTTAGGATATAATGATTTAAATGAAGGATATTAGCATTTCTACTGGGAAATTTATTTACCTAAAAAATAATGATCCTCTGATTTACAGACGTCTCTTTATACGACCTCTTTGCATCTATACTCTCTGCTATGTAGATATAAACCATGGATGTTTAAAGAGAACTGGATACAGCGTTGGAGGCTCCAGTTCATTCCTATGAGAGTTGCTCAGTGGAGCATGAAGCAAAAAAAAGCTCAACTTACCGAGTATAAAAGTTCCCGGATCTTCTGGCGATCTTCCGCATCCATTGGGCCCATAGAGCAGACGCTGTAGCGTTTCCTTTAACCCTGCCTCCTAGCCCTCGCTCCAGCCTCGGTCTGGGTCTCATTCACATGAACGGAGGAAGGGAAATAACTCTGGATTCAGCTATTAGTGCATTTTACAACTTTTAGGACCTAATGATTTAAATAAGGACTATTAGAGCGTTCATAATGGGGAGTTGATTTACCTAAAAAAAATTATATGCTGAGTTACAGACGTCTCTTTCCCAATGTAAGTCTATGGGGAAAAGTCCTTTTTGGGCCCAATGGCATCACGTGACGGACACGGACGTTGTAGTACCGCCGTTTGGCCACTACGCAAATTTTGCTTCAAATCCCGGCGCTCTTCCTGGAGGGCTTGATATAAACCGCTCATTCTAAAGTAACGAAAACACAACGATTCTTATTTTCAGGTGATTATACACTAAAGAAAACATATTAATATTATATTCCATCTCTGCCAATAGATCCCCCTAAATGCCACACACTGTCCCTTTAAGGTACATCACCAGACCTCTTTATTGTCTTGATGAGGAGCCTATAGTGCAGGGGTCAGCAACCTTTACTATCAAAGGAGCCATTTTAGGCAACAACAAAAAAAAAAAACTTGTCTGGAGCCACAAAACATTTGATCATTGTGATGAAGGTAACACAGTTTATAGTCTACGTATATAGTATATAAGTCTAATGCAGTGAGGGCCAAAGAGCAAATGTACTACAGAATATTAGGGCCACAATGAGGGGGGAAAAAATCAGAGATTTCCAGAATAAAGTCATATTACGAGAATAAAGTCATAATATTACAAGAATAAAGTTGAAACTTTATGAGAAAAAAGAAAATAACACGTAGAATTACTACTTTATAATATTATGACTTTATTCTCATAATATTCCGACTTTATTCTCGAAATCTCAGATTTATTAATTTGTTTCGACAGCATTAAGGCCCACGTTGTAATCAGCTGAAATGTTCCTTTAACTTGATTCTTGCAGTCACAACAGTGCACGTTCATGGATTCGTGCTGTTATATAGTGTGCACATGCCTCAGCTAATGTTGCTATGTGTGTCTTTGTCTTCCAGTGGTAATGTGATCATAGAGACCAAGTTCTACGACGACGACCTCCACGTCAGTACCTCCAGGGTACGGCTTTTCTACGTCTGACCTCTGACCCCCCCCAACCCCTCACCCCCCCCTGACTCTACCTTCCAAAATGCTGATGTCCTGCCAAGGTCTATAAATTACCAAGGTTAGCTACAATTCGCAGCAGTAAACGTCTCGTCGCTGACTTGGGATCAGCCCGTTTGGATGAAACCCAGCAGCAGGTCCCAGAGTCAGCGAAGTGAGCTTTGTGTTTGGTTGTTCTCTTGTTTTGTGTCGACCTGAAAGCGTCCTCTAGACCTTGGGAGGAGAGGAGAGGAGAGAGGAGGAGAGAGCGCTCTGCTTGTTTCCTCTGTTCCAAGATCATCTCTCCCTCTCTGCATCCCCCCCCCCCTCCCCTCCTCCAGACTGTTCCACTGTAAATACACTACCACTGATATCTCCAGTCATCCAGGGGAGCCTGAAATGACACGGTTTGTGCTTTTTTAAAAAAAGAAAAATTCTGCCCTCTCTCACTCCAAGGTTGCGTTTACTCAGGAACAGAACATCAGACTCGTAACCTGTCTGATGTGATCTTCTCCTTTCTGTTTTGGAAACACTGCTCTCTCCCCGTGTGTCGCCGGTGTCGAGGAAAGGAGCTCTCTCCTGAGCTGCGTTCAAGAGGTCCTCATCATGAAACACTAGATAACATTTCCTCCAGCTGTGTCCCACTCCAGAGGCTTCCTCCTGTGAAGTTGTCCTGACAGAGTATATATCATCGTGGGTAAATGAGGCTCCGAAGTCCAAGTGAAATGCAGCCTCTTTTGTATACATTTGAAGAAAATGACGGGTATATTGTTCGTAGTCCTCAATCATACTTGCCAACCCTCCCGATTTTCCCGGGAGACTCCTGTTTTTCATCGCCCACTCCCGGTTTCCTCCCGGGGTCACAATTCTCCTGTATTTCTCCCGATTTATGACAAATGTTCACACCTCTTTTTTTTTTCCTTTTCATTATCTCAACATGTTCCTGGCTCTGTACAGCGTATACTGTATATACTATACTATAAAAGCCCTACTGAGAGTAGAGCAACACCAAATGTCATTTTCCCGGTGGAAGAGATGCTTGTGACCAGGGAATGAAATCAGCACCTGCGACCTGCCAAATACAGGATAAATGTTGGCGGTGGCAGGTTACCTGCCACCATGGCAGACAGATTTTTCCTTATATTAAGAAATTAAAAAAGCAATTCTAAGCCTAAATTAAATATATGGTAACACTTCATTTTACAGGTCAGCAGATTTCATGGTAATAAGGTGATAATTGGCAAGTAACTTGTTTGAAATTTCTTTCGAATTACTGTCAAATTACCTCCAATATTGACCTATAAATTTATTGAAAAGGACTTTGTTATAAACATGATTTAATAATTATATTCCACTATTTCTCAATAGCTGGTAATTTATTTAATATGAAATCCTCCCTATTTTTGAGGTCTCAAGGTTGGCAAGTATGTCCTCAATATTCTAAAATCTTTTTGCACTGGTCAGTTCTGTCTATTATCAGAGAAATGGAAGTCATACAGATTAATTTCTGAAATGTCCACTTGGACAGCCTGAATGCATCGTTACCGCTGGTCTCTGTGAGGTCAAGTGTTGGATCTTGTGATGTAGCTTTTAGTCCTCTGAAGGACACACCCACGCAGGCAGCCTCTGAAGTGGGACACGGCTTCTACCGACCAAACCTTTCCTGTTTCCTGACCACATGACCCGGCATTAGAACAGCGGTTTCTCAGCGTGACGTGACGGAGGACCAAGCACCTGTTTTTTTATTCCCGTCCATCACGAGAGCCGCTGCTTTATCTGGATCGCTTCTCGCCTGTTTTTATTTGGAATGAAAAGCTGCACACTGTTTGTCACGATGACACGTGTTTGAGGGACGTTCATCAGCACACAGGAGGGGTTTTATTATCACATCCACTTACATGCTTGTACTTTAAAACGCTCAACTAAATCATCATCAGGTTGTGGACCGAGATCTGCGTCATTTATTCTCCGTAGTTCAGATGTTAACGGCTGCTTAACTCAGCTCTTCTGTACATTCTGGCTTCCTATACAGTTCACTGTGTTTGTTTTTTTTCTTAGCTGCTAACTGAGCTGTGTAAAATAGACTTGTGTTTTAATATGACAGGAGTTGTGGATTAAAGTCATCCAATGTTGTAATAACATGATGTGTGTGTGTGTGTGTGGTCTTTATTGTGTTGCTTTCAGAAAATGCATGTGTGAGTTGATCACGTTTGACCCCTTAAACAGAGACGGACACAAATAGCTGCTTTCTTATCACACGAGGGGGCTGTTGCTCAGTATGAAATGAATTCACCTAAACTGCCGTCTGCAGGAAGTTAAACCTAGTGGAACTGTAGTTGCACCGTTTACAGGGTTCCCGCGGGGTCTTAAAAAGCCTTATAGGGACTGTTTGTAAGAATCAGAAATTGCTTGTTAACAGCAACACCTGTGGCCGTTAAGTCAACGAAAGTCAGCGTCCTGTTGCTCGCGCTTGTGCTCGCTCTACATAGGCATGAACGAGCGTCGGTGAAAACAGTGACGCTTAAAAATTCATTAACGTTACTTTCATTTAATAAAATAAATGCATTATCTTGCTTTTAAACGTTTCGTTTTTTGAGCACACCGTAACAAAACCAAAAGGTAACACCACTTTAGGAGCAACGGAAGTCAGACGGCAGCTGGCGGGACCACGGTTCAACATTCTACTACAGTGGCCTTCAGGTAACGTAAAAACGCAAAAAGCTCTCTAGAGCCAGAGTTGGGTTTGTCCGTTCTGGGCTACTGTAGAAACATGGCGGAGCAGCATGGAGGACTCCGTGAAGAGGACCTGCTCCCAAAGTAGATATGAAGGGCTCATTCTAAGCTAACAAAAACACAACGATTCTTAGTTTGGGGTGGTTATACACTTAAGACTTAGTTATGAATATCATATCCCATTTCTGCTAATAGAACCCCCGAAAAGTTACACACTGGTCCTTTAAGTTAAATCCAGATAGGAATGACATGAGAAAGTGTACTCATAATAAAAGTTTATAATTAACAGATAAATTAGGTTGCATTAACTTTCACCAACACTGGTCACAGCATTATTAGGTTTTACTGCATGACTCCACACACATCACCAAACATCTGTACCACCAGCTCCAGGTTGACATGTGGAGCCATGTCATCCCTGGGAGGACTGGCACTAGGGACAGTGCTGCGGTGATATCTCACTGCCTCATTTGTCCTATCAGCTCCTCCTGACAGAAGACACCAATCTGCTAAATATTTTTGAAGTTCATTCTTATTCAAAGGAGACTCTCACAAGACTCGCATTCTACTGACATATCAGTCGGACATGTGCCCGTCCTTATGATTAGATTCTTGTACTTTTCTATTAAACACATCTGTTACTGATTTGTTCACTGTGAAGTTGAAATGAGATCAATGTTTTGTTCCACTACAATCATTCATTGACAAACCTCGGGGTGATACAGGCCATTCCCTAAATTTAAAAGAAAAACTAAAAGAACCGTCTTCTCTCTTGTTGTCCACATTCACACTCGTCCAGATTCATAGATGGTGATTCTCTATGTGCAGATCAAGACGGTTCTGTGTGTCCTCTTCATCACTTCATTTGGCCCGCTGTCATGCTGAAAGACAACAGCACACTTCATTAACCAGCACAAGGTTACTGTAGCTGTACATGTACTTAAAGGTCCCCTATCATGCTCATTTTCAGGATCATACTTGTATTTTGTGTTTCTACTAGAACATGTTTACATGCTGTAATGATAAAAAAAACAACTTTATTTTCCTCATACAGTCAGCCTGAATATAACTGTATTTACTCTCTGTCTGAAACGCTCCGTTTTAGCGCATTTCGATGGAATTGCGACGAAATGCAACAGAATTGCGTTGCTAGGCAACAGCTTGGGTCCATGTGTACTTCCTGTCAGCTGATGACATTCACAAACACTACAACCAGGAATAAACTGGGACACATTTAGAATGTTTACGTTTAAAATTGTGTCAAGGGTCTAAATATTGTATATTTGTGACATCACAAATGGACGGAAATCCTGACAGCTTGTTTCAAATGCAGAGTTTCTGAATATGGGCTGTGTGTATTTCTCTGTGGATTGAGCGTTTTAACTAAGCATTTCTTTCTTCTTCAGTCCCCCTCACCTGTCATGTCAGAACAAAGCTGTGTGTGTGTGTGCGTGCGTGCGTGCGTGCGTGCGTGCGTGCGTGTGTGCGCGCGCGCGTAAACCTACCTGTTAAGAAATGTCCGGTCTTGTAGGTTCAGGACCAAACTGTCAGCATTAAGGTACACCTTGTTCTGAGATGTTGACACCTGGAAGCAGACACAACAGCCATCATGACCACCACCACCACTATCACTAATGCTGGGACACAGTTACTTTGGTATCCTGTAATATTCACACAGAAGTTAAATCTGGTACGTTTCATTGAAAATCACGTACAGTAAATCAGAGTGGAGCAGAGAGACGGAGTCACAGAGAGATAAACAACAGTACTGACCGTCTTTGCGATGGCCTGTGCCGCTCTGATCCTCCTCAGCTTCAGGTAACCTGGGTTCTTAGTCACTGCTAGGCCCAACTGACACACAAACACACACACACACACACACACACACACACACACACACACACACACACACACACACACACACACACACACACACACACACACACACACACACACACACACACACACACAGACACAGTTTTTGTTTAGTCAATACATTGCCTTTCATACATCATGACCAGAAATGTAATGCAAAGTAAACAACGGTACCGATTACTTTCCACAGTCTTCTTTAGATATTTAAGTCCTCACGGTCAATAATAACACGCTGCAGGTTTGTTTCACTGTCTGACTCGAAGTTTACATCACAACACTCTCATTTTCTCAGTAGGATACGACTCGTGATGTGGAGCAATGCTGTTTCCATAGTAACAGTGAGAAGCAGGTTACCATTTTGGCAGCTTCAGCCTCTCCCTCAGCCTGGATGATCTTCTGTCTCTGATCCTGTTTGGCTTTCTCCACATAGAACTGGGCTCTCTGGGCCTCTTGGTGGGCTAAACACACACACACACACACAAACACACTATTACTGATAAAGTTCCTCTTTGTATAAATTCAATGAATTTCTAGAACAGCAGACTCCAGATCAGCTCTCATTGGTTGTTTTCCTCCGGTCTGTGAAATCTTGCAGATGCCATTAGGAGCACCGGAGGACACAGAGGCACATGATTTTTTATAGATTACCTGTCTCATGTACTACTGTCACGATATACTGACCGTTTGTTAATCATATTTGCTCCATTTCTATCCACTGAAGCTTAACGCAATCGATCTTTTGGACGTTGTAGCAGGCTCCGTTTTAAAACTTGTCCGGTAGGAGTCTTAATAACGCTCCAAATTTACACTAAATTTTGGCGAGGAAAAACTGTCGTGGCCATTTTCAAAGGGGTCACTTGACCTCTGACCTCCAGATCAGTGAATGTAAATGGGTTCTATGGGTACCCACGAGTCTCCCCTTTACAGACATGCCCACTTTATGATAATCACATGCAGTTTGGGGCAAGTCATAGTCAAGTCAGCACACTGACACACTGACAGCTGTTGTTGCCTGTTGGGCTGCAGTTTGACATGTTATGATTGGAGCATATTTTTCATGCTACATACATTTGCATAAAGCAGCATATTTCTTTACTCCAATGTTGATAAGAGTAATAAATACTTGACAAATCTCCCTTTAAGGCACATTTTCAACTGATAAAACGTGTGATTAATCGTGATTAACTACAGATAATCATTATCATATTATAGTATGTCAAACAAAGTAATAAAAAGTCATCATATATGTTTATGTTGAAAAAGTCATAATATAGTGTGTTGGAAAAATATCATAAAAAATCATAAAAGTCATCATATAGTATGTCGAAAACAATCATAAAAAAGTCATAATATAGTATGTCATAAAAAAGTCATAATATAATATGCCGAAAAAAGTCATAAAAAAGTCATAATATAGGATGTTAAAAAGTCCTAATTAGTATGTTGAAAAAAAATCATAAAAAAGTTTGTTGAAATAAGTCATAAAAAAGTCATAATATAATATGTTGAAAAAAGTCATAAAAAAGTCATAGTATGGTAGACAAGACAAACGCATGTGATAATCTGTTAGCTCAATTAGACCGAAGCAACAACACTGAAACCCCAGACAGTGTAAAGCTCATCTGGGCATTAAACAAGAACCTTTCTACATTTGAGTCTGCTGTGGTGATAATCAGCAGATTTCCTCTATATTAACATTTGTGAAATGTTTAGCAGGAAACAGCCTGAGATGGTTGAGGCTATTGAGCTACATACAGTAAGCATGTTGTCAGTGAGCTGCACCGAGCCTTACCGACTTGCTTGGCCTCCACGGCAGCAGTGTACTGGCTGCTGAAGCTCAGCTCGGTGATGGACACGTCATCCAGAATGATGTTGAAGTCTTTGGCTCTCTCAAACAGCTCCCTGCGCACCAGCAAGGACACCTGGACCACAACACACACACCGACAACATCCAACTCTTCACTAACAATATCACACATGTAGATGGATTTTGAGATGTTTGGTCACCTGACACAGTCTTAAAGAAACTGAACTAATTGTAGCATGTAGCTCTGAAAGAGATGATTATTGCATTAGTATTACAGTTCATTTACTAGAACTATAGACTGGGATCCTCATTTGTCCCAGCAGAGTGGACAGATATGAGAGTACCTGTGCTCTCTGCGTGATGAGCTGCGAGGCGTTGAACTTCGCCACTACGGACTTGAGGACCTCGTTGACGATGGAGGGCAGGACTTTCTCATCGTAGTCCTTCCCCAGCTGTTGGTACATGATCGGCAGGTTGGACGCCAGCGGTCTGGACAACACCCGCACTGCTATGTTCACCATCTGCAGATCTTTACACAGATATTAGATACTACTGAGAGATCAGAAAATCAAGTTATTCTACACAGTTTAACTTGTTTGAATGAACACTGAGCTGCCTCGTCCTCCTGCTCTGGTTTGTTACTTTTACTATGTTCATTACTGAGTCATCTGTGTCACATGTGATTCACATGCTACCACCTGTGGTCTCTTTCGTCTTCACAAGTTAGCGCCGTCAGACTCCGTTGACGGTCGACCGGTCGTCGGTCACGGTCGATCAGTTGACAACCAGCTGGCTGACGATCCATCGGTGCATCTCTACTACTCGTAGACCTGCTTTGGTGCGAGGTAACTTCAGGGTTAACCCTTCAGGGTTTTCCATCCTACGACGGTGGATCACTTCTTACGTCAGGGTAACTGATGCTGAACACCTGACCTGCTCCGGAGCAGGTTATGCTCCGGAGCACGTTGTCAATCTGTGATTGGTCAGAAGCTGCAAACATCGCCCCGTTCATGTGAACGTGCTCATAACCAGACTGAGAAACCCTGGGTTGATTTACCGAGTTGATAACCAGTTTCGTAGGACCGCTTAGCGTGATATCGATTGTTAGGGTCAGTGAAGCCAGATAACGAGAAGATACCCTCGGTGTGTTGAAGTCGCTTCGTAGTACCAGCCCCGACTCAACATGGCTTGATATCTGTAACAATAGGATTGCTTGTTCCTAGTTGATGTTGTTCCAGGGAACTGTTAGAATGGGACACGGACCATAGTAATGCTAGCTAGAGCTGAGTTAACATGTGGACTGTCGTACTGAATAAAGTCACAAGTAAGCAAGTGCAATGCTTTAACCGTCCATTCTGTATGATTTATGAAGAACGGAACAGATTGAAACAATATCCTGTCATATTACAACAAACAATGTGGATCTATCTCCCCTCTCTCCCCCGCTCTTCCTCCCTCCCTCCCTCTCCTTCTCTTTCTACCTACACCCGCCTCTCAAAACACTCACACAACCCTGCTTCAACCTCAGAAAAATCAAACTTGCTGTTCTCTTTTCTGCCACCAGGAGTCGCAAAGGTGCTCCCTCATCACTAACTCTATCTGTATGCAGCATCAACGCTCCCATCATACAGGGGCTGGATAAATATTCATAATCTGTTACACACAGGGCTGCAGATATTTAGTCAAAGATCTAAAAAACGTGTCTAACACAGAGGCACGAGCCACAGAAATATTATGTAAAGGTTAAGAAGACAACTTCTCTGTCATCTGTTTTAAATATCCATATAGCCGATCACAGAGCTGTTGTTTTTACCATGACGCATTCAGATGAGTCTGCCCACACGGCAGTAGAACATCACTATTACAAATACTTCTATGCTGAGTCAGAGAGCTTGTGTGTGTGTTACCTTTGCTGCCAGTCAAAGAGGAGATCTTTCTGGGTTTGGCTCTGATATCAAAGATGATAGGGTACTGGAACCACGGGATCCTGCAACACAGACGGGTGTTGTCACGGCACAGGTAATACCGGTGAGATGATCTGTTTTAGGTCTAGTTCATTTTATTTCCACTGATCCTTGAGACTGCACCAGCTAGTAACGGGCCATAACATAACATGAAGGCCTGATGACTCCACCCGTCCTCCACACATGGTGGGCCCAGCCAACTCCGGTCTTCTTGTGACGCAGATTATGCACTAAGCTTGCATTTATGTCAACAAACAGACGCAGACAGACACTAAATCATGATACTTCAGGGATGTGGGTTATCGTTCGTTGTCCTTCACAGTCTCCGTCTGCAGCGTGTCACTGTCATGTGTTCCACTGCTCACTTTCTACCTGGCGTCTGCCCTCAGACTGATCTTTTTACTTAACCTTCTTGAGGTTGGCAATCAATCAAAAATGACAAATAATAACCTGCGAGTGTGCAAGCAAGCGAGTAAAGTCCAATTCTATAGCACCTTTCACAGACACCACTCACAAATGGCTTCGCAGTCAAAGAAATAGGTTAAAATATTAAATAAACACATGCTACCTAAATGCCTTATCTGCTTTTTAAAAGAGTTCAAAGACCTCAAGGGAGACTATTCCAGAGCTCAGGGGCTGTTGGATCCTCTATGGATGGGTAGAGGAACCCGAGAGCTCGGCTCGTGGTGTGGGGATTCAGAAGGTAGGTGATATACTGTGGAGCCTGGTCATGTAGTGCTCTGTAGGTGGGCACCAAAAATGAATGAATTAAATGAATTCTAAAATGAACAGGAAGCCAGTTAAAATAGGTGTATTAATGGCAGCATTTTGGATGGTTTGTAAACGGTGTAAGAGGAGATTTATTAAGGCCGGTAATAAGAGAATTACAGTAGTCCAAACATGATGAGATAAAAGCATGTTTGGTTTCTTTAGACAAAGGTTGAACAAAAGAACGTGGTACAAACCCTGAAAATAAAAGGTGATAATATTGACTAGTATGCAGAGGCACATGAAGTCAAAAACCTTTAAAAAACAGAGAGGTTGGGAGGACATCTAGTGGACTTGAGGAGGGTTTGCAGTGTGGTAGACAAGGCTTTAGCCTTTAAACCAGCTCTTAAAGCACTAGACAAAAAAAAGAACCCGTATCACTATTACAATATTATCGAAAAATACAACTTAGATTTTTTTGTTTATGTTATGTTTGTTTACCTTATAAGATACAGCAGGTTTAAACTATTTATTCTAAAAGCTCATAATGAAATAAGACAAACGGGATCATCAACGAGGGGAGACGGTGGAAATATAAAACATTGTTCAACAAACTTTACGTTACTCAAACTGCTTTTTCAGTTACAGAAACAAAACAGTGGACTGATCTCCCTCCAGATATTAGAGAGATGTTAAAAAGGGTCATGTTGTCTCAGCAGGAATCTCTCTGCTCCGTCAGAGGCTGCTCTTTCCCTCTCCTCTTCCCTCGTCACTCTGCTGCTCTGTATCCGGTCTGTGAGCGTCGCTGCCTGGCTGGTGAGCGATCTACGCCCGTGGGTGATTGTGGAGCTTTTCAACTCCAAAAAGGCAGATAAACACAGGTTCCTGTTAATTTATAATTTACATTTTTGTTGTGATAACTAAACAAAACTATCCGTCAACAAGGAAATAAAAGCCCCTCGTCTACAGACCGGTCTCTAGAGAGCTCCAGCCAGCTCATAGCGGTCTGTGAGCGTGACCGCCCGGCTGACGAGGTAGTGACCCCGGCAGGCGCTAGCTAGCTGTCACAGCAGTTTGTGGAGCTTCTAAACTCCGACAACAGTGGAGCAAATGTTCGATTCGCCATCTAATATCGTAAAACTGTCAATATTCAAAATCTACACAGTTGATTTCTCGCCTCAAAAACTTTTAGAAGTGAATTTAGTGATGAAATAGATACGAAAAATGTAAAAAACAATCAGTTTTTGGCTGCGATCGTTGTTGTAACCGTAGCCTGTAAAGTTCCAGCGCTTTGCATTGTGGGATACAGTAGGTGAGGTAGACTGGTCCGACGCATACTGGAGATTTTGCCCGAATCAGTACGACATCCGGGCACTTTTGGCATACTGTAGATTTTGCTTTTGTTTGCATACTACATACTACATGCTACATTTTGGCCAAATCAGTACGTACTACTAGTAGAGTATGAGGTTTTGAATACAGCCACAGAGTCTAGGATGGATGGATGGATGGATATGAGGAACCACTAGTGAATGGACTGGATGTTTGCCCCAACATTTACAACCTTATCTACTCTTACAGGTTTAGGATTTAGGGTTAAATGATGATCAACAATGTTTTGAAAAATAGTAAAAGGTTTTATAGTCATCAAAATGGTTCAGTATGTTCTCCAGTGTCACAGTAGTGAGTAAAAGCAACTTGCTCATTCTGCGTTTTGATGACTGTAAAACCTTTTACCATCATTCAAAATACTGATGATCATAATTCAACCCTAAACCCTAAGAGACTGTTAGAAGAAGATTTGTAAGTTAGGAGTGCTGGGAGAGACAATATAGTAGTGTGACACAAATTAAAGCCAGGACAGACAACAGACTCAAAGAGTTTAGAAGTAAAGAGGGGAAACTCTGGTTTCTTTTTGGACAACAGCCACTAGATGGCGCTGCGGTAGCGCTGCCAATATTTGGGACTGAAAATGCCAATGAGTCTGTGGCCGTGGATGTATAAAAAGACATCTGTAAATGAGAGGATGTTTTTTTTTTTTTTAGGTAAATCAACTTCCCAGTAGGAACACTTAAATAACCCTCATTTAAATCAGTACGTCCTAAAAGTTGTAAAACTCACTAACAGCTGAATCCAGAGTTATTTTCCTCGTCATAATGAACGGTCATCAGACCCACGAGACTGCACCGCCCTGCACGCTCATATGACATATCCGGTTCTGCCAGCTTCCTGCTAGCTGTACGCGTCTGTAATAATGGATATATTGGCTGTAATTCATCATTTTATTATCTTCTAATACCCCCATAGGCTGTATGCTGTCAGCCTGTACCGTGGTGGATGTATTAACGTCTCTGTTCCCAAACAACCGGCTATCGGCCAGTAGCTAGTAGTATGACTAGAACAGAATTTAATAGAGTTGTAGGCTATTTCCTAACACGCAGGGCAAAAGCACAGGACACAACCTCTTCTACAGTATTTTCTGCATATTTATAATATATCTTTATTGTTCAACACAGGCCATTTCGGTAGAGACATTAAACATGACGGTAGAATAGAAATCATTTTGTTTTACTTTTGTACGCGCACGTTTTACTGGCTTCGCTATGGTAGTCGTCTCAATTACAGTCCAAAATGGCGGAGGCGTAGGTCTGCTGCTGGGCGCTGGCGTCGCAATGGACTTTCACTTCTTAACAATATACATTCTTTGACAGACTGGAACATCCTACCTGAAATGCAGACCCTCAGACAGAACAGTGTCCATCTGCATCCCTCCTATCCTGTTGAAGATGATGGCTCGGTGACCACCCTCCACTGTGCACGCACGCACGCACACAAACACACACACACAGAATATATGATTAACTAACATGTTAAAGGTATAAGCAATGCTTCTTTGTATCAAATATTTTCTTACACCCCCTACAAACTACACTAGGATTAATGGCTACTGCAGCCCAACAGGTGAACCACATTCAACAGCCAGTGCATCTCCTCGTCATCCTAGAAACTCCTGCTAGTTTTTGTGGAGTATCACTGCCATCTGGGGGACAAGAACCGGTCTGCCTGCGTCTGTTACATTTTGAGAGCTCGGTACAAGTGTGTGTGTGCGTGTTTACCTGTGTATGTGGCTTCTTTAACGCCATATGCCAAAGCACCAGCTCCAAGCAGCAGCTTCAGTCCTATTCCTGCCCCTCTGCCACCAGATGAAGACATCCGAGCGGCCAGATCCCTCAGGTGCTGGATGAGGCGCTAGAGTTGAGTGGATGAGCGTGTGACAGAGAGAAAAAATGGAAAGTAAGATAGATAGTCGTGTCCTTGCAGCAATGTGTGACTTTACAGTAGTGCTGAAATGATTAGTCAATTAATGGATTAATCAATTGTGTTTTGGGGTGCTTCTCATTTGCCATGTCTCCCCGCTCCTTGGGTGACAGAAATTAGACTGATCCGCCATAATGAAGATGTCTGAATAGCCTTATTTCTGTTGGGAGAAGTAAGGATCGACTCGGGTGTAATCTCACTAGCAAGTTTAGATTCTATTTGTGTTCTGACCATTTAGTTCCTATTAAAAGTCCTATATCATGCTCATTTTCCTCATACTGTCTGCCTGAATATACCTGTATTTAGCCTCTGTCTGAAACGCTCAGTTTTAGTGCATTTCAACGGAATTGCAACGGAATTGCGTTGTTAGGCAACAGTTTTGGTCCATTTTTACTTCCTGTCAGCTGATGGTATTTACATACACTGCAACAGGAATTAAACTGGGACACATTGAAAAATGTTTACTTTTAAAACCGTGTAATGGTCTAAATATTGTATATTTGTGACATCACAAATTGACAGAAATCCTGACAGCTTGTTTCAAATGACCTGGATGACCTGGATTTCATAACCTGGATTATTACATAGTAAATTAGAATATCAATAAATGCAGATGTGCTGCTGACTTTCAGTGTCTGTTGATAATATAAATACTGAAGAGTTGATTTTGAATGAATGTGCAGATGCTTGTCAAATATTTAAAGGGGAAACATGCAGAGATATTTCACATTCACTGGTGTGATGTTGTAGAGGACATCATCATGTACTGGCTGTATAGGAACAGTGCAGCCTCATTATCAGGGCTGATAGAGGACTCAGGGCTGTCCCACTATGTCTTTACGGGCTCTGACTACCGGTGTGGACTAACCTTAGACCGGAGCGAGCTGAATAAGCAAAGGCCTACAGACCAGTCTCTGTTTATATCAGCATATGATGTTAGCATGCTAACAGCTAACGTCAGGTCTGACTGTAAACGGTTAACGGCGGCTGTCTGTGTGAGGTTTAGCGGTAACCGGAGCCGGTAAAACGGTGCCCTAACCTCCCGTTAAGATGCTGACTGACGTGCTCCTCACTAACGTTACCGTTCAGCTCCAGTAACGTTAGTAGATAAACGTGTCTGTCAGCAGCGCATTAAACTCATTTAATCATGTAGTAATGTAGTTAACACTCACATTGGGCTCCTTGTTCGCCATGCTGCTGAACGTCAAACCCCAAGGTCGAGACAACCCCCCTCCTTCCTCTGCGTCGACCGCAAAGTCTACTGGGACATGTAGTCCGACAGCATGGACAACCTTTTACTGTAGAATAATCATCAATTATCCCACTTTGGTTATTGAAGGTTCTCTGACTTCTTACTGTATAAAGGTTTACTGTTCATACTCTAGGCTATATAAAGGTTTACTGTATATACTGTAGGCTATATAAAGGTTTACTGTTCATACTGTAGGCTATATAAAGGTTTACTGTATATAAAGGTTTACTGTATATACTGTAGGCTATATAAAGGTTTACTGTATATACTGTAGGCTATATAAAGGTTTATTGTATATACTGTAGGCTATATAAAGGTTTACTGTATATAAAGGTTTACTGTATATACTGTAGGCTATATAAAGGTTTACTGTATATACTGCATATAAAGGTTGACTGTATATAAAGGTTTACTATTCATACTCTAGGCTATATAAAGGTTTACTGTATATACTGTAGGCTATATAAAGGTTTACTGTTCATACTGTAGGCTATATAAAGGTTTACTGTATATAAAGGTTTACTGTATATACTGTAGGCTATATAAAGGTTTACTGTATATACTGTAGGCTATATAAAGGTTTAGTGTATATACTGTAGGCTATATAAAGGTTTACTGTATATAAAGGTTTACTGTATATACTGTAGGCTATATAAAGGTTTACTGTATATACTGCATATAAAGGTTGACTGTATATAAAGGTTTACTGTATATACTGTAGGCTATATAAAGGTTTATTGTATATACTGTAGGCTATATAAAGGTTTACTGTATATAAAGGTTGACTGTACATACTGTAGGCTATATAAAGGTTTACTGTATATAAAGGTTTACTGTGTATATACTGTAGGCTATATAAAGGTTTACTGTATATAAAGGATTACTGTACATACTGTAGGCTATATAAAGGTTTACTGTATATACTGTAGGCTATATAAAGGTTTAATGTACATACTGTAGGCTATATAAAGGTTTACTGTATATACTGTATATAACCTAAAAGTTTACTGCATATAAAGGTTTACTGCATATAGTCTAAAAGTTTACTATGTATAACGGTTTACAGTATATACTGTATATACAGGTTTACTGTACATACTGCATATAAACGTTTACTGTAGATAAAGGTTTACTATATATACTGTATATACAGTACAGGTTTACTGTATACACTGTATACAAAGGTTTACATATATAAAGCTTTACTGTGCATAATGTATATAAAGAATGACTGTACATACTGTATACAAAGTTTTACTGTATATAAAGGTTTACTGTACATACTGTATACAAAGGTTTACTGTAGATAAAGGTTTACTATAAAGGTTTACTGTATATAAAGGTTGACTGTATATAAAGGATTACTTACTGTATACAAAGGTTTACTGTATATGAAGGGTTTACTCTACATATTGTCTACAAGCAAGACCCCTCTGCTTCACATCGCTCTGTCAGGGTTTGTTTCACAACCAGGACCCCGCTAGCTGTACATTATCCCGCTTGTAACACCGCTACTTATTTAAGGAATCAATAATTTGACACAAAAACGGTCCCTTACGTGTTTCTATGTTCTGAGACAGATCATCGTGTGATATAAAATAGATGTTCACTGGTAATATTGGATAAAAGACTCCTGGTATAATGATACACTAGAGTTACCAGTCCACACAACCTACATCCCAAAACATGGGATAAATGATGTTTACTAAATATACACAATGTACTGATGGTGATAGTGAGCTGGTTCATTTGCAGAAAATTCATATACACGCTATAATAATAATATAATACAATGTATAATGTGCCAATACAGGACAGCAGATATTTAAAAAAACATTGCTGAGCACTTTCAGCTTCCAAAGAGGCATGACCTTCCCTCTAGCGCCCTCCTCAGGACAAACTGTATATTTCAGCCTCACCACCTGGAAGGCTTTTAGAACCGTTCACCTTTTCCAGCACTTTACATGTTGAGGGCTGTATTGAACCTTACAAGCTCCTACAGGTTTGAGACTTGAGTTGTTTTTTTTGCCAGTATGCCCTTGAGGATTTACAACTACGTATTACTTTTACAATTAAAGTGTAACCATGATGATGTATTTTTTAAATACACGACCATAGAAGTGCAGCATGAATTTAGTTCTTCAAGCACAAACGATGTGAATCTGCAGCTGAAACTGACATAAACGGATGACAAACAGGTGATTGCCGTTGACAGTTGATAAGAAGCCATGCCACGTCAGCACTGTCATAGAGTGATGTGCAGGCTGCAGCAGGCCGGCTTCACAAGAATTCAGCAGACATGTTGAAACATGCATCACCTTCTCACTATACATGTGAGTCACTCACTGAGCTACAAAGACATGCTTCTTCACTTCCATCCAGTTCTGCTGCTGGTAAAAGGAGGAGCAGCAGAGAGATGATCACACAAAGCTAAATATATCTGCTTCTTGACAGATGACTGTAAGACTAAAAATTCATATTGTATACAAATGCAAACACAAAATCAAACACTCAATTCAAGTGTTCTGAGAGATATCTAGACTTCTGCTCCTCCTCATGGCTCTGTTTTCAGGCTTTAAAAGATCTAGCCCGTGACGGGAGACTTTGACCAATCACAGGTCATTTCATTGAGAGAACATTCCAATTGGCTGTGACCGGAACAATGGCGGCGGCGTCACAAACTTTCTAATTTTACAGCTAAACCGTGCACTACAAGATGATTCTGAAAACATCTGAGGAGAGAAATAGGCATTAATGTAACATAATATTGATTCATATTTGATCAGCGCTGCCAAGTTTGACCGTTTAGTCGGAGTTTGCTAGGGATTGACATCCAGCTCTCATAGACGGCAGATGGACAGCAGACCTCAGATCAGCTCTTACTGCTTGTTTTCCTCGGGTCTGGGATATATTGCAGATGCCGTTAGGAGCACCGGAGGACACAGAGGCACATGATTTTTTTCAGGTTACCTGTTTCATGTACTACTGTCACGATATAGTGACTGTTTTATACAAGTAACTTTTTTTAATCATATTTGCTCCAATCTCACCTACTTCAGCTTTAAAGTTCAGTCCAAATTTGAATCCTTCAGATTTCAGTTCTGGTTAATACAAAAAAAAACGTCTCAAATAAAAACATGTCAGCCATAAATTGTATCAACGATGAGGTTTGATTGACTTAAAGCAGCAGTGGGTAGAAATGGAGCAAATATGATTAATAAAAAGTTATTTATATAAAACGGTCAGTATGTCCTGACACGAGTACATGATATAGGTAATCTGAAAAAAAGGGTCCTAATGGTATCTGCAAGATTTCACAGACCGGAGGAAAACAACTAATTAGAGCCGAGCTGGAACCTTGCCGTCTCAGAGCAGCTGTCAATCACTCAAGAACTCTGACCAAACGGTCAAACTAGGCAGCGCTGATCAAATATGAATCAATATTATGTTACGTTAATGCCTATTTCTCTCCTCAAATGTTTTCAGAAACATCTTGTAGTGCACGGTTTAGCTGTAAAATGAGAAAGTTTGCTCCGGCTGGTGGGCGGTGCTTGGTATTTCCTCAAATGATCTCAACATGGCTGCCGGGTCAAAAACGTTCTCATCAGCGCGGCCTAGTTTGGCCATTTAATCGGAGTGATTGGTCAAAGTCTCCCGTCACGGGCTACATTTTTTAAAGCCTGAAAACAGTTCCATGAGGAGGTGCAGAACTCAGAGCACTTGAATTATAATATGCTGAAAAGTTATTATGGAATTTTTGCCCAATGATGCCAAAAATATTCTGCCTACTGCAGTGGAAGCTGATGACTCAAAAAATTGGGGACGACAGGAGGAAAACAAAGCCACGGTGTCACTTGCACCTCCATTTTATATGGGCTCAGTGCTATATACTGTATATATATATATATATATATATATATATATTAAGTTAACGCAATAATGACACAATAAAGACGCTTTAACGCAAATTTGTTTTAAAGACACGAATTTCTTTAAAGCAATCAATGTTTCGGAGGTTGTAGCAGCTTCAATTTTTAGAGCTAGAGTGAAGATATTAAAGTAAGTAATCCATTGATACCAACCATGTCATACTAGCTTGTCACAAAGGGGGACTAATAACGCTCCGAACTTGCGCTAAATTTTGGCGAGGAAAAACTGTCATGGCCGTTTTCAAAGGGGTGAAAATGTGTTCTATGGGTACCCACGAGTCTCCCCTTTACAGACATGCCCACTTTATGATAATAACATGCAGTTTTTTTCATGCAGTATAAATGTGTTATTGTCTCCTATTCTAAAAATGGTGTATTTGAATATTTCTGCATACTGGGGTCCCTAAAAAGTCTTGAATTACATAAATTGGGTATCACTGTAAAGCTGAGAGCCCAACTGTATTCATGTGTGATGATGTTAATCCCTATAGTAGCCATTTCATTGTAGTGAGAGCATTTTTTTTTTTTTATTTGACCTTGCTGTATGAAAAATTGATATTGAATATTGAATGACATTGAATCTAAAATGTTACTCCTTCATTTAGTGCAGAGATCATGGAAAAGTTCATTTCAGACCCTGGATGTGGCTAAAGATGGAGGTGCTGCAACTCAACAATTCCAACGTTAAGATTAGAAGGTTTTGACTTTATTTAACCTGACTCTACTCTTTGGTCAGTCACCAAGTCCTCCTCTCTTCATAATATTGTCTTACCCAAATACATAATGCAATATTTGCATGCATAGACAGTGCATCAGGCTATGGGTATAAGACACACAGTGATCCGCAACAATAATTTAGATAACCCGATAGCAGTCCTTTTCAAACGGGTTAATCATCCAATCACAGCTTTCAGCTACTCTGGGGTTGAAAAAGTGGAATGTCACGACATGGAGGTGATCTTAAGGAAGATCTTCTTAAACGAGAAGCCTTTTGGATAACAGAGCTCCACACTTTTGGGACCCACTTTGGGCCCAATGATGAATTAGATTTGAGTGTATGTCTGTGAAATATAGAACTTCTACTTAATTGTAATGATGATGGCATTTTGATCTTGTTGTTTGAGTTGCTGTAGTAAATTGACCAAGCAATGTTTTTAATGTGTAATATTGTATACTTATGATCGTGTGCCCTGATAATTTATGGTAAGATTATTATTGTTTTCCTTCAATAGTGATGTATGTTTGATGTTCTTTGTTTGACATGTATTTTTCTTCTCTTCTCTTCCCTGTTTTTTTCATGGTGCAATGGATATGGGATGATGTCACTTCCTCAACCAATAGGGATGGCAGACACTTCCAATCATCCAATCAGATTTAGTGGTGTTTAAAAGAACACACACCACCATTTTATCTTCTTAATGTCCTGATGAAGGTCCTTGTTGACCCAAATGTTGACTATTTTTATAATTATCATTTTTTATTTGAATAAGACACACAGTGAGTCAACAGCCCACTTCTGGCACCCATTTGCTGATCGTCCTTGGAGGTGGCCCTTCTGAGGTTTCTTCCTTCATCCTTCTAATGGTAGTTTTTCCTCCCTCTCAAAGAGGGTCTATAATGTCTGGGTCGGTGTCAGTTTAAAAAGAACAAATAAAGGGGTGACCTCTAGCTCACCCAGTAGAACGTGCGCCCCACGTAGGCTGAGTCCTTGGCAGCAGCAGCAGCATGTCATCCCCTCTCTCTCCCCTTTCCTGCCATTCACCAGCTGCCCTAACAAAAAAATAAAAAATACATTTAACTTTCACTTGTTGGTTCATTATCGTTGCTTTCAGAATCCACAGTATGAAAACCTTATAAAAAAGGGAAAGCCTCTGTAACCTTTGTGGATGGAATAGGTATTACAACCTCAGTCATTCAAATGCTGATGTGATACAAGCATATTATCTAACAGACGTCTCAACAGCAGTGCTTGAAGTGGAAAAAAAGAAGTGCCGGTACTTCCCCTATACACATGCTGGCGTGTGTATCGGTCGGTATCAGCAATACAATTCCTATTTGTTCATTATTTCTTTAATGCGTGTGTTGTAACACGCAGCTGCAGCTGCTGACTGGACAGCTTTCATCAGAAGAAGAAGAAGTCAGTCCGGTTCCACTTTGCACTGCAGATCCTCTCTGGGTTTTCTCTGCAGCCACTCTGCTGTTGTCTCCAGTTCTCCTCCTCCTCTTCTCCTCTCCTCCGCCATTTCAACTAACAGCCGCCTGCAGTCTGCCCTGTATGATGGAGGAAGAGGAGAGCTGAGAAGGGAGAGGAGGGAGGGAGTGGGATAGATCACACAGGAGGAGGAGGATGAGGAGGAGGAGGAGGGACCAGCTTCAGAGGAACACAAAGGAAAATACAAAGTTTTCAGTCAAAGTAAAAGATGCAAATTTGGTACAATTTAATTTTCATTTACAACATACATACAAATCAAGTTTATCAGTGTGAAATATTTGTATTGCTAGCTTTTGTTAAGCAGTCCCATTCATTTCTATTTTAAGATCAGCTGAAAAGTCAGAAATATGAAAGTATGAAGTTTTAAAAGAGGAAGTCATACAACAAATGTCTCTCAAATACATTTCACAGAGATTAATAACATTACATTAAATATAAGACACTTTAATTATTTTAAGCAAATATATTTAAGCCTAGTTTCCTGTAATACTTTGTGTCCTGAGCTTTGGAAAAGATTTCGACAGACGCTCTTCATCTCCATCTCTATATCTGCAGCATGAAGTTGTGCAGTAAGCCCAATAGACACCTTTTCCACCATTAGCATGTAGCTTGTTAGCCACAGGTGACCTCTTGTCATTACTGTAACAAGGAGGTACAGCGGTCTGATGAGGAGCACAGACAACACCAAGCAGTGATTTATCACAATAAGGTTGCACTCCTCTCAGTATTGACAATAGTTTATCATTTGGACGTACAGTACGAATTATAACAGTGATTCTTGGTCCGTGGCACTCAGTCAGGAGATCTGCAAAATAATTTGCTATAAATTATAAAACTGTGCTGTATCATTGAAAAGTGCATATCTACAAATGGGGACAATTTGCATCAATATAACAAGCATATTGTGTCCGTTACTACCACCCACGTTAGCTTTGGGGCCAACAGAAACTCTGATATGATTGTGACACACAGCAATAGAGTGCTCCAAGGACGACGTATTTTTGTAAGCCAACCAGGACATTAGCATCGACCTTGACAAAATGACAAGATGACAAGAAAATCTCCACAAATAAACACCTCTTTATGATTTTTGAAGCGTGAATGCAATCGTCAGAAGTAAAAAGCAAACGTTAGGCTATAAACAAACTACACCACGGTCCTCATGACGACGTTTAGCGGTCCCACAGCCACTTGATAGCAACCGCCTTTTTTAAAGGTCCCATATTATGCTCATTTTCAGGTTCATACTTGTATTTTGTGTTTCTACTAGAACATGTTTACATGCTATAATGTTCAAAAAACCCTTTATTTTCCTCATACTGTCGGCCTAAATATGCCTGTATTTACCCTCTGTCTGAAACGATCTGTTTTAGCGCATTTCGACGGACAAATTTGCAACAGAATAGCGTTGCTAGGCAACAGCTTGGGTCCATGTGTACTTCCTGTTAGCTGATGACATTCACATACACTGCAACCAGGAATAAACCGGGACACATTTAGAATGTTTACGTTTAAATCTGTGTAAAAGGTCTAAATATTGTATATTTGTGACATCACAAATGGACAGAAATCCTGACAGCTTGTTTCAAATGCAGAGTTTCTGAATACGGGCTGTGTGTATTTCCCTGTGGATTGAGTGTTTCGATACTTTCACAGTATTTATATAGGACTTAAGCCTGCTTTATAATAAAAAAAAACATGAAAATCTCACTTTTTTATAATATGGGACCTTTAAGACACATAAAGGCTTCAAAATTCATGAGTGGGGTATTTATTGATGTATTTTATATCATAGAATAAAACGTTAAAATCTCTTCAGCTCGTGTTAACCACAGACCTTATTTCAGGCATCTAACTAAAAACTCATTGACTTCCCATTGATGAGGAAACTAAAAGTGTAGGAAAGTGTACTAAAAGTAGGACTCATTCCTGGAGCACTCTGTAAGTTAATTCTTTTTAAATTGAAACACTTGCTGAAAGTCATCTTTAGACTGGTAAGTTTAAACATCTGGATTTATTACGACTATGCCAGTCTTGCTATTGTTCATTTTCTGACAGCTTTTAACATCAACTACTTGAAAAGTATAAATGCTGAGTCCAATAGTTGAGTTAATTGAGTTAAAAATTTATAAGTGGTATTTAAATGATTAAAATTGAAATGTGTTTCTGTTTATCACTATGAATCAGGTTTTCATCTTTCAATTTGATTGTAGCATTTTCTGATATTAACCTACATGGTTATACTTGAAATGATACAGGTCTAAACTAGAATGGCACTCGGAGAGCGCAGACCGCCGCCAAGGTGTGTGACTTTAAAAACAGATCACAGCTCACAGCTGGCAGTACTGTGAGGGGGTCGGGTTGTTATTAACACGGTGTGTTTCCGTGTGACGTATCGGCGGATACCTTTCTCGTTCAGCAGCCTTGTTATGTCTGTATAACGTTACACTAAATTGTCTCTCATCTCGTCATCTACCGCTTTTTTCTTTCTCACCGCGGACGGCCAGCAGCTCCCGCACCTTGAAGTCTCGCCACACATCCACACAAGTATCTCTCTGCTCTCAGAAGGAGGCGGGGCTCAGGCTGATCGGAATCCTTAAAAAAATATTCACTGTGCTACACTCCACCCCTCCAAAAAATTTCATTCAAATCCTTTGCGAACTTTTGGAGTAATCCTGCTAACAGACAAACAAGCCAACGCCGGTGAAAACATAACCTCCTTCCTAAGCCTTTGGCCTTGGCAGAGGTAAATATGCTTCTTACTGTACACCAATGAAGTGTGACGTACTTTTTCAATGAACAAGATGGAAAGGGGTGGTTTGAAATAGGTTCAATATTCATTTATTATTATCAATCTACAACACAGGCTTGCACAACCAAACACAACTTGTAGTTCCAAATTTATTGCTACACTTGCAAAACATTTTTTATGGTGGATACTTCTGTATCACTTGCCGGACATCAGCAGAGTGAACAGGCTGTTTCTGGGGGGGGGTATTGTCTTTTAGTATCCTTTGGGCTCTGCGCAGACACCTTGCCTCACCGATATCACTGATGCTTGGTAGATGGCCTGCCTTGAGTGTCACTAAAGGGGGTGCGGGATGAAGTTGTGACTCTAACCATGACCTTTGAGACCTGTCCGACTATAGTGGAGGGCAGTAGTATAGTGGAGTTTTATCACATCAACACATCCAGTTATAGGCATCTTTCAGATAAAAAAACAACGATTACAAACTGATCTACCAGGAAATGGTGTTTGCGCATATTTAATTTGTCAACACAGATGACCGTGGGGCGGTATTGCTTATCTTATCTTATCTTATCTTATCTTATCTTATCTTAAAGCAGACCAGAGATGTTTCAGCCCTACTTTGAAACAGCCAGTCCAGTCCGTGATTCGCTCCTGCCGTTACCTGCAGCCAAACAGCCCACCCACTTCCATAACCCCGCTCTGGCTGATTGACAGCTGCAACAGCCACTCGTGGGGCGCAAAGCGTCAGCTTTGTGTTCACTCGAGTTCACCGACCAATCAGTTGAGTTGTTCAACAATCGCAACGCCATACGTTCTCTACGGGCCGCCATGTTTGTGAGGTAGACCAAAGACCATGTCGTTGTCTGCACTCCTTCAGCTGCCACTGGATCCACAGAGACTCCCTGATGAACCGCCTTCATCACTGTTATAGTAGAAATCTTTTTTTTTTTTTTTCCTTGTTCAAATAGCTTGTTGATGTTGATTATTAATTTGTATGTTCTGTGTTATTATCAGTGTCTTAATGGCATTACTAATTTGTTTATTTGCATTGAAGAATGTGGATAATATGCGATGAAAATGACATTAAGAACAGTAAATTAATAAATCAAACTCTGCCGTGACTGCTGATTTAAATATCTTTCCACACACACCTCCTTCTCGACCCCTCCCGTCTGTCTCTCCTCCTTTCTCTGTCTCCTCCTCTTCCCCCTCTCCATCCTTCCTCCCTTGCCCATCACCCACCCCCCCATCTCCCTCCCTGCTCCCCCTTCTCTCTCCCTCTCTCTCTCCATCCATCTCTTGTGCTCTCTCCCGTCCTTCTCCTCTCTCTCCATCCATCTCTTGCGCTCTCTCCCCTCCTCCTCCTTCTCTCTCTCTCCTCCTTCTCTCTCTCTCTCTCCATCCATCTCTTGTGCTCTCTACCCTCCTTCTCCTTCTCTCTCTCCATCCATCTCTTGTGCTCTCCCCTCCTTCTCCTTCTCTCTCTCCATCCATCTCTTGTGGTCTCTCCCCGCCTTCTCCTTCTCTCTGTCCCTCTCTGTCTTATTCTAAGTGCTGTAATAAAAGAACACCAGTAGAAAAAGACAGTAAGACCAATGAGGAATGTAGTGGTACAATCAATACAATGTATATCAATTTAAGTACCAGCAGGCTTGAAATAATGTAATGGGTACTATGGCTACTACTTACTGTTTGTACTTCATTAAAATACTTTGCAGTCAAGTACAATAGGCTACTTACATACAGTCATTTTTGAAGTACTTGCCCTTTTGAGTAATTCCACTTTTTATTAATCCATGGACTCAACTAATTTCAGGGGAAAACATTTTTGCTTATCCAATGACTGATAGTGTTACTAGATAACAAAGACTCAGATAAAGACTCCGTACTTTGCCTAAAGAACACGATAAACCAGGTGATTGAATGTGATAATTGGTAGATCCAGGTATCCAACACCTGGACCAGTGACTACATTAACATGTGGTATGGTTAATGATTCCTCACAGTCTGAAAGGAGTTTATTAAAATAGGGTACATTTTTGAATGCATGCATGACTGTTACTGGTAAGTAACGGTGTATTTTACATTACAGTACTTCCACCACTGTAGGCCTACAACTTACCCTCGACACAGAACTCCACACATGTAAGAGAGACAAAAAACAAAGTAAATGATATGTAAGGGGTAATGTCCAAAGAGACCGTCATTGTCGGGGATTCTTTCACAACAATGACCCGCTGGCTGTAAAGTATCCTGCTTATTACATGGCTACTTACTGAAGAAATCTATATTTTGACACAAAAACGGTCCGCTGGAGTCCGACATCAGAACTGCACCCACAGCAACGGTCTGATATACATAGTAACGGTCTACTATAAAGAAATAACAGACCGCAGAACGCCGTGATTAACCAATCAGAATCGAGTGTTCAACACATCCGTGTAATAAATGTGATATGACACATACATACATACATATACACATACTGTATATACACATACACATATACATTTATACATATACATATGCACATATACATATATACACATAAAAAAGGAAAATAAAATGGGTAATCAGACATAATGATGGGATAATGGTATCGTACACACTAAGACCTACATGTATGTATAAATGTACCTCAAGATCTCAGTCCATGCTAGTCCATATAGAGACCACTCCAAAGAGCCTGGTGCCCCGTCTTCTCCAATATAGACCAGAAAGGGGTCCCAGATTAAAAAGGTTCGTCCTTGAGCCAGAAGCTTATAGCTTCTAAAGGGATCCGAATCCAATGTGAAACCGTAGGGACAGCGTCTGAAATCCAGTGAAGAAGAACACATCTCCTTGAACTAAAAAGAAGCCCATGAAGCAGCTTCAGTGAAGAGGAGGCTATAATGTTCAACGCTGCTGATTGTAAACCAAGAATACAGAATATATAGGTTGCAGGGGCATTTTTTTTTTGCTGGAGCTGTTGCCCCCGCGACCCGACCCCGGATAAGCGGTTGAAGATGGATGGATGGACATTTGTTTTTCTTAAATATAATGTCAGTTTCTTTACCCACTTTGACCCAGAAGTCATTAACAAGAGGGCATTTGAAAAACACAGCGGAAATATGAACCTTCAGTAATTTTACACTTGTGTATTTTGAAAGCAAAGGATTTATCTCATTGGGTTTCACTGGAGTGATTTGAAAGCCGGTGTATAACCCTGAATTGCAACATCCTGGCTTAAAGACTGAAAACTTGTGCAGACAAAAATTTGCTCTACATCGAGGTCACACACAAACACACACACGCACGCACGCACGCACGCACACACACACACACACACACACACACACACACACACACACACACACACACACACACACACACACGCACACACACGCACACAAAGGGAGGGCTGTCTATTGTTTCCCCTCTAGCCAATTGCAGGCTACATATTTTCAAAGCGAATCGACCAATCAGGTGCTTGCTTGCAGATAGCTCACCCCGCCCCCCTGGTGTATAAAGGCGGGAGCTCGGCGGGTGTACGCGCCGCTGGCAGCACCGGACAGACTGACAGACAGACAGACTGAGGACTTACAGGCTTCACAGTCATTATCTGGAAGAAAAGCTCTACGCTCTAGTTTTTAAATCAATATTCTGACTGGATATTAATTTCCTTTTCTATCTCGAACATGGCGGACAGTAAAGTGAAGAGCAGCGCAGAAGTGAGCACCAAGGTGAGGTTACTAGAGGAGAAGAGACACAATGGTTTATAACTCTCTGTGTGTGTAACTGTATTACTCATTTGTCTATTTTAAGCGCAGCGGCGACATGAGAGAAGACTCTCGGTTTGTCAGCCTGCTATCTAAATATCATTAGTTTATAAATGTACTCTATGTTAAAGTCTGTACACTAGTGTTGTAGTGTTGAAGTGTTGTAGGTGAAGCAGCAGCAGTGTGAGTGATGATGAGGAGCGAAGCTTCCTCTGTGGTTTAAAAATCAAACCACCACTTCTCTGTTTAACACGGACTGACACAGTTTACAGCCCAGCATGCCTTTCTGTGAGACTACATTATAAACTGCTCCATCCAGGTAGCTTCCTCTCTGACGGTGTCGACAAAACTCAGTGAAGTTACGCATCTTTATGAAGCTTTATGAAGCTTTCTGAAGCGTTTAGTAGCTCTCAAAGCTGAATTAAAGACAGTCGTCACCGCCCACCGCCGCTCAGTGTTTCCATGCTGGGGGAATAACAGAGGCTAATAATAATAATAATAATAATAATAAAAAAAAGAAACATGCTGTTTGCTCTGTTTTTGAATATTATCCTACATACAGTACATGGTGTTTCAGAACTGGTTTTGTGTCACAGTTTATGATGTGTAGGCGGTTTTTCTAGTGGACATGCGGAGTTTATTCATCGCATATTAATCTGATATTCAGAGCGGAGTTTCTACTGCGGAGATATACTTCTACACATGGATAATAATAATATAATAACTATAGGTCTCGCCAGGCGGTATAACTCCTATCTATCTATATATCTATCTATCTATCTATCGGTGACGTGACTGATGGCACTAATAGTTTATTCATCTCGAGCTCTGGTTAATCGTTGTGAGCGCGCACCACGGTGTCGTGTTTATTTATATATCACTATCATTGTTATCATACTGTAGCCCAGTCTGCATGTAGCACCAGATACTGATTATTTGTATTGTTTTATTTAAAAAAATAAATGGAAATGATAATGGATAATAGGTTCCCTAATATATAACCATACAGCTCGCGCTCTCATCCGGTCTGTTCACCTCAAGCAGCTAATGTGCGCGAGGGACGGGGTCGTGCCTGTTTGAGCCGCGCGTGCAGTATAATCTACCGCTCGGTTTGACTGCGAGCCACAGGAGTGCGCGAGGCAAACACACTACTTTGCTAAAAACAGGCACCAGGATGTGAGACAGACAGACAGACAGACATTCAGACAGACAGACAGAGCAATGCATGCTCTAGTAGTTAGAAAAGTGTGTGCAGACAGTGAAGACATGATACACTGAGGTGATGTGGAAGCCTAATTAATACTACTAGAGATACATGGTGTTGTCTCGCTTGCACCCGGGTTAACATATTGAAGTGAAATCCAGCCCCACTAGGGTTGTTTGAGGAGCTTTGTCAGGAGGAAAAAAAACATTTGTTTGCTTTGGCTCTGATTAGCTGACTAGAGAATAATCAGCTGCTGCGCTGTGCTGCTGGGAGTTGTAGTCTTTGCACTAGTGTGTGTGTGTGTGTGGTTTCCACCACCAGGCTGCAGCAGCAGTGACAGATGGTGTCAGGTTTCAGCCAGCCCCAGTGGGAGGTGGGAGGGACTTAGAAAGAACTGACCAATACGAATAGGAGATGTGTGATTCAAAGCACCACCTGTCTGTAAACAGGCAACTTGCAGCCCGAGGATGGGAGGAGGATGGGGGGTGGGGGGTTTCCCTCCTCTTTCAGAATCAATCAAATTTTATTTATATAGCCCATTTCATCCTACAGGCGTGGACTCAATGTGCTTCAAATAAAATAAAAAAAAACAGGCAAAGATCATATATGATGAAAAAAACATAAAATATATAAAACATAACATATAAGAATGTAGTACATATAAAACCTATAGCATAAGAAGGTATTACAGTAAAAGGGGAATAAGATAAGAAGGTATTAAATTATTATTATTATTAAAAATGGAATAATAACAATAATAAGTTTTACCCATTAACCACACACCAAACACAACAAAAAGCTTGCTTGTATTGAGTATGCTTTTAAAAGAAGGCACTGTTGTAGCAGACCTTAGTTCAAGTGGCAGATTATTCCAGAGATTAGGACCATAACGACTGAATAGAATAACTAACTAGAATAATAAATTTGGCATAATATATGGAGACTACTTAATGAAAATGCATTTATTCCCTGCCGTACACAGAAGATGAGTAGAATGAAGCCACAGAAGAACATGAAACAGAAAGAATACACAAAGACAATACGAACCACGGAAGGGTGTCACATTTTGCAAAGTATTTTGACTCAAAGAGTTAATGTTGACCTTTCACACTCATTAATAAAGTTCATCTGAAAAGACTGTCATGCATTCATTGTCATATTAGGTCATTAGGTCATTTCACCTTGTGTTATTTACACAACGAGATACGTTCATAAAAGTGGATATGTCTAAGACCATGTTTGCTTTCAGGAGCTGAAGAAGAAGAGACAGACTGAAGAGGCAGAGAATGGAGACGATGCCGCCGCCAATGGCAAGACTGTAAGGAGAGCTCCTACGGTTCCTTTCTCAAGTGTGTAGAGCATGAATGATCCCTCCCAGTCCCTCTGGTGACCGATGTAACTGTGTCTCACCCTTGGCAGGACGAGGAGAACGGCGAGCAGGAGAAAGAGGTGGAGGACGACGATGAGGACGTGGGAGAAGAGGACGAGGAGGAGGATGGAGAGGGTAGGTGTCTTCATACCATGTTGAACAACGGAAAGTGGTAAAGGTCATGATGAATGTTTCTTTGGGATATATCTAATCTCTATAAACAGATATCTGCATATGAATGCCGAATCTGTAGGTAACAAGACAAGGTTTTGGTATCGAAAGCGTTCTGGTGTCTGTTTGTAGTCCGTTTGTGGTCCAATCGATCACAAAAACAAATAAAAAAAGTCAGCTGTCAAGTGGGCCCCACCTCCAGAGGACCACTGTCAGCATCCACAGCGGATGTGAGAAGAACCATGCTGAGAGTGAATGTGAGTAAAGCTGCTGGGCCTGATAACATCCCTGGTCGTGTACTAAGAACACCAGCTAGTTGGTGTCATTGGTGACATTTTAGTTTTTTGATTTCAGCTCAGTATTCAATACAATTCTCCCCCATGAAACTGATTAAACTGGATAAATTTAGCACTCTGGGCTTAAGCAACACACTGTGCAAGTGGATAGTGGACTTCCTCACAAACAGACCCCAGTCAGTTCGGATCGGTGGTCACACCTCCTCCACTGAAGCCCCCCCGCAGGGCTGTGTGCTCAGCCCGCCTCCTGTTCATGCGGTACACGCACGACTGCGGCGGAGAGAACTCTGTTGTGGAGTTTGCATATGACGCCGCCATCAGCGATTACAAACAACGACGAGACTTAATATCGGGAGGAAATCATCATCGGTCTTGCGTAAAAAACACTCCTGAAAACTGTACATCAATGGTCTGATGATGGAGAGGAGGAGCTCAGAGATTGTTTTGAAACCACAGACTGGCACTTGTTTTTTGACGCATGCCCTGATCCGCACGAACTGACAGACACAATCACAAGCTATATTAAGTTCTGTGAGGACACTGTTATCACAACTAAGACAGTTAAGGTGTTCAGCAATAACAAGCCAGACAGAGCTGTGAGAGTGAACTCTCTATCAGAATATTCACAAACCTACTTCAGAATATTTATGTGCACAAACTAGATGCACTACCTTTTTGTGCTGTTGTAATGTAAGCAGGTGAACACAGTGCAGTTACAGAAACAGATAGCTAAGCCCACTAATTTCACTGTAGTCCTTATTGATTCAATAGAAGGGTTGGTCTGCCACCTGGTGGCCAGACTGTGCAACTGCAGGATGCACTCTAGACTTCACTGACATCAGTATACTTGCGTTAAACCCAAGTGAGTTCATTTAAATGTAATTAAATTAAAATTGGGAAGATATTCTGAAAATAATCATTTTTTGAAATATAAACTAAAGACAGAGGGTGAATACAGTTATATTCAGACAGACTGTATGAGAGAAATAAAGTGTTTTTTGAACATTAAAGCATGTAAACATGTTCTAGTAGAAACCTCAAATACAAGTATGATCCTGGAAATGAGCATGATCTGTCCCCTTTAAAGGCCAGTGTTCATATATTTTTTTCCATTTCTCAACAAATTCCTTGAAAAGACCCAAACCAACAACGTCACTCTAGTTTTTAACAGACGTTACTCAAATATAGTGCATTTGTTGAGGGCTAATTTAAATGGCGGATTAATACACATTAGGTTTTCTTCTGTATTGTAAGTTACTGCACAGCCCATAAACTTTAACTTGTGTATCAGTTTAGATCTCACACACCCACACATAAAGCCACGTTACACACCCGAGAACCAGACCTGACAGATACTGTACAACTGAAAGCTGTCCACATCCTCGTGTGTAATGCAGTCACATAAACTCTACAGTCATGTTCAAGTATCTCAGAATGAGGAGAACAGAAGTGATGGATACGTGGAGCGAGTGATATTTACTGTAAGGTCTGTATAATAACTCAGCAGAGTCACTGTGTCGGTCTAACAGCCTGTGATTATCTCTGTGTATTCAGGTGACGAAGACGATGACGAAGACGATGACCTTGACAGGCCAAGGGGGAAGAGAGCAGCTGATGAGGATGATGATGATGATGATGATGATGATGATGATGATGAAGAGGTGAGGAAGAGTTGCCATGAAACATGCTCTCAGTTATAGATGGGTATCGCTTAAAAAGCCACTAGATGGCGCTGCTGCCATTCTGGACTGAAAACGCCAATGAGTCTGTGGCCATGAACGTATAAAGAGACGTCTGTAAATCAGAGGATCTTTTTTTTTTTTAGGTAAATCAACTTCCCAGTAGGAACACTTAAATAACTCTCATTTAAATCATTATGTCCTAAAAGTTGTAAAGTTCATCTGAATCCAGAGTAATTTTCCTCGGCATAATGAACGTGCATCAGACTCACGGGACTGCACCGCCCTGCACGCTCATATGACACATCCGGTTCTGCCAGCTTCCTGCTAGCTGTATGCTGCTGTAATAATGGATATATTGTCTGTAATTCATCACTTTTATTATCTTATAAATCACCCATGGGCTGTATGCTGTAAGCCTGTACAGTGGTGGATGTATTAAAGCTCAAGTAGGCGAGATTGGAGCAAATATTAACCTTGAGGGGATGCATCCTATTTCTCCCTGATATTGTGACACTGTGAACAACAAACCTGTGTTTAAATCAACAGGAGGAGAGTTAGAAACGTTAGCTGTTAGCAGCAGGTGGGCAGCACAGTCCTGCTTGGTTAAACAGTGGAGCTACTAATGTTAACGGAGGTGCCATTCAGTTATTATTATGAAGCGTTCAAAGTCGGCTCAGGAAAAAGGACTATTGGGTGAAGGTAAATTACAACGTTAGTATGATGCGTTCAAATGTAATCTTGTAAAATTAAGTTTTTGGCGAGAAACTTGAATAACTCCAGTTGTTTGAAGGAGATGTTTTCAAAACAATATAAAATAGATATTAGAGAGAGAATTATGACCTGTTTAACTTCCTAACAACTCACCAAGATTTTTTTAATCAAAGCAAATATTTAAATATCCATAATAATTTGAATTGTATTGTTTCATGCAAATAACCACTATAGATATATGTTTTTTATGTAAAATATATCGAACATTGAATGACATCAGATCTAAAATGTTATTCCTTCATTTAGCTCAGAGATTCCAAAAGTGACAGATAACATTTCTGAGTGGCAGACAAAAAAAAATACTTGTCACAGTGGCAGGAAGTAAAAAAAAGTTCATTTCCGAACCCTGGCTACAGCCGCCCAGCACCTCTGGCTTTAAAACAAGTGAAAGGTGCGGTTACTAGACATGTTGTTTCGTCCCTGAGTCGTTCTTGTTTGTTTCCAGGATGTAATTGAAACCAAGAAACAGAAGACAGACAAGTAGAGTTTGCAGCGCCCCTGTCGCTCTGTCTGGAGGACGCCACCATCGAGAGACAGACCAGCCAACCTTCAACACCTCAGTCCTCCCTTCTTCTCAAGAATACTTTTAAAAAGAGAATTTGTTTGTATTTTTATTTACATTTTATATTTTTGTAAATACTGTAAGGAGGTCGGTCATTTTGCAAAAGTGATCTTTCCGGGTATCGAGTGGTGCTTTGGAGATTTTTAGATCCAGACTCGCCGTCCATCATCAGCCGTCCACATTCTGTATGAACTGACCGGAAGCATCCAGCCTATGATTCCATCCACACACACACACACTGCACCACGTCCAGCACTTCTCAGAGTGCCGAGTGTGTATTAGTGGTAGTTTGTGTGAGATTCCAAGGCTGTAGTTTCTGCTGTCTCCATCTGTCTCCATCTGTCTCCATCTGTCTCCATCTGTCTGTCAGGGGCCAGATCTGAATGTTTTTTCTGTCTGTGCTGTTTTGTTGAAAAATAGACGGCCATTTGATTCTGTTTGTTTGTAACTGTGTTAGTTTCTACCTGTCCAGACGTCGTGTCTACCTGCAGTAAAAAAAGAAAGAAGAGAATCAGCTGTCAGTCGTGTGTGATCTTTTCAACAGGGGACATGTGCTCAGATGTGCATGTCCACACTTTCAAAATAAAAATCAGATCACAGCTGTGCTTGTGGATTTTGTTTTTTAGATAACTGGTTAATATGGTTGAGGATTGTAAAACAAAAAACTGACACATAAACTGTTGAGAGACTCCCGTCGTACTTTCCTTTTGACGGGTTGCGCCTGTCCTGGATGACAGTTTCAATAAAGTTTATTCAAACAGTCAGTGCAAATGTATTTCATACCATCTACTGTATGTATCCTCTCACACGACACCATCCAACATGTTCGGCAGTGAGGCTGCAGAAGAAGTGACTGTCATATAGGCCTCTTCACCTTCTACATGTCTGAGCCAGTGTTTGTTTTTGTCCCTTCTGGGCTACTGTAGAAACATGGAGGACTCCGTGAAGAGGACCGGCTCCCTATGTAGATATAAACAGCTCATTCTAAGCTAACGAAAACACACAACGGTTCTTATTTTCAGGTGAATATACACTAATGAAAGCACATTTATGAATATTTTATTCCATTTCTGCAAATAAATCTCCCTAAATCCTACACACTGTTCCTTTAATCTCTCAATAAAAGTGCTGAACTGGTCAAACAAAATGATGGCTGTGTTGGGAAATCGGGTCTCAGGTTTAATTTGCCAACTGCCACGTGTCCTTTCAAAGTTGTTGTGCAATAGGCAAAGCTTGTATATGTGTAGAGATATTAACTAGCAGAAGAAAAAGTGAATAAAATCATTCTCGTTTACACCAATTCCAGTTTCTAATAGTTTTGATATGGATTGCTCCAGAAGGGGCTTTCACAAGCATGCTTCATTTCCATCCATCAATCTATACCTGTTTCACAGACCGGAGGAAAACACTATTCTAAAAAAACAACAACACTATTCTACAATTCACACCACTCCTTCTTAGCAACAACTTTATTAAAAGAAGTGTCGTTTGTCATGTTTTTTTTTTTTCAGTCACACATGTAGGCATCAGTTTGAATCTGATTGTCCAGAAATATCCATCACATCCATCTCAACTTCAGAGGGAAACTTTGGCAGCGGTCTGCTTCTCAAAGCAGACTGTATGGTGAATTCCCTATTTTACACGTACACACAAACAGCTGTGGATGTTGAGTTGCAGACTTGTGTAGCATAAAGATAAAAGAACAAACAGATTGTTGGTTGATGCATTTAAATGTTGATTAAAAAAAAAACAAGAAAGGATCTGTGAGCATGGAGGTGGAGCTGTCCGAGCTGAGGTCAGGGCTCATGTAGGTATGCGGCTGCGGAGGTACTCCATCACTGCATCCGTTCCTTTGGCCACGATGGCTGCTCTGGGTGAACGGAAAGGATTCCCCTCCAGACTGAGACACCTGAGGGACAGTACAGATTTTACATTGATTGAGTCCATTTTTCACCAGTTTTTAAAAAAAAACAACCCTCAAAATAAACACAATTTCCTGTTTTTCTTTTTTTTAAAAAGGTGCAGTGTGTAGGATTTGGCGGAATCTAGCGGTGAGGTTGCAGATTGCAACCAACTGAAACTTCTCCCGTGTGCATAGCGTGTAGGAGAACTACGGTGGCCGACGTGAAAACGTGAATGTCCCTCTCTAGAGCCGGTGTTTAGTTTGTCCGTTCGGGGCTACCGTAGAAACATGGAGGACTCTGTGAAGAGGACCCGCTCCCTATGAAGATATAAACGGCTCATTCTAAACTGACGAAAACACAATTCTTATTTTCAGATGATTATACACTAAAGAAAACATTACTATTATTAGGGCTGTCAGTTGATTAAAATATTTAATCGCGATTATCGCACACTAAACGCAATTTTTTTTTTAATCTATTTATAAAATGTACCTTAAGGGAGATTTGTCAAGTATTAAATACTCTTATCAACATGGGAGTGGACAAATATGCTGCTTTATGTAAATATGATGCTGCTCAGAGTATCGCAGTGACTGACCCGTCTGCTGACAGCACGGAGCTAAAGAGCTCCGATAACGGAGGTTCCATCGTGTTGCATTATGGTGCGTTCAAGCTCTACTCAGTAAAATTAGTATTGGGCAATGGAAAATTATAACGCTATCATGATGCGTTCAAATGTAATCTTGTAAAATGTAGTTTTTGGCGAGAAACTGTCTACTTCAAATAACTGGATTTATTTGGAGGAGATGTTTTTACACCGATATAATATTGATAATAGAGAGAGAATTATGACCTGTTTAACTTCCCAACACTAACTCTAAGTGGCTTATAATATATAATTAGAACTACTAATGCCAAGAGTTCTTTTTATCAAAGGAAATACTTAAATAAAAATTAGGGCTGTCAATCGATTAAAATATTTAATCGCAAATTAATCACATTTTTTATCTGTTCAAAATGTAGCTTAAAGGGAGATTTGTCAAGTATTTAATACTCTTGTCAGATTATGATCACATCTCATGATCATAATTTGACTCCTACAGTGTGGCGGACATCACATAGCAAAAAACACTGAACACCGGGGGTGTGAGCGGAGACGGCAGCCGGTGGTGAGCTGCAGTGACGGAGCTCAGAGACGACGTACGGGACCGTACCTGAGGCTGGTACACAGGCCCAGTTCAGGAGGGACGTTCATCAGGTCGTTGTTCGACAGATCCAGGGTTGATAGATGGTCCAACTTCATTAGACGACGAGGGTCCACCTCGCCCACCTGGTTGTTACCCAGCAACACCGTCTCCAAGGAAACTATCTGATAGAGGACTTCAGGGAAGGACTTGAACCTGTGATCAGTAAAAAGACTCTGAGTGGACAAACTGTAGGAGACATTGTAGCTGATTGATTCACTCTAGTTCCGCTAATACTGCTTCCACACATCCTCACTCCTCTGGCCCCCTCCGGTGCTCCTAACGGCATCTGCAAGATTTCACAGACCGGAGGAAAACAAGCAGTAAGAGCTGATCTGAGGTCTGCTGTCCATCTGCCGTCTATGAGAGCCGGTTGTCAATCACTCGCGAACTCCGACCAAATGATCAAACTAGGCAGCGCTGATCAAATATGAATCAATATTATGTTATGTTAATGCCTATTTCTCTCCTCAAATGTTTTCAGAATCATTTTGTAGTGCACGGTTTAGCTGTAAAATTAGAAAGTTTGTGAGCCAGCCGCCATGTTGAGATCAGTTGAGGAAATACCAAGCACCGCCCACCGGCCGGAGCACAGCCAATAGGAACTCTATCTCTCTCTGAAATGACCTGTGATTGGTCAAAGTCTCCCGTTATGGGCTAGATTTTATTAAAGTCTGAAAACAGAGCCATGAGGAGGTGCAGAAGTCTAGTTATCTCTCAGAACACTTGAATTAAAATATGCTGAAAGGTTATTATGGAATTATTGCCCAATGATGACAAATATACTGCCTACTGCAGCTTTAATATTCAAGGAAAATGCAGTAGCCTTTCCAAAAGCATGTCTCATTAGTTCTGTAATAAAAAAAAATTGTATTGCCCCTCATGTCTGTTCTGTTATTATTCTATATTAATCATCTATATGTCCCAATAGATTTATTATTGAAGGAGCATTGCTACTGAATTATTCCTACACATTATGGGACTGTTGATATGCTGTATGTCCTCCATCAGTGTCTCTTCCTCTCATCCCCTTTAGCATAAAATCAATAAATGATCCAAACCCGTTGATTATGCTGAGGGGGATCTGAGACAGCCCATTGGTGCTCTTTTTGAGACACCCATCAAATGAAACTGCGCTAGCTAATGTACAGTACGTGTTTCATGATGAACTTCAGTTCAACTAAACAGGTTCGGAGTTGGACTGGTCCTGAATCAGTGAGTTACCTGTTTTGATTGAGGGTGATGGAGCACAGTTTGGTCAGGTTCTTCATTTCAGACGGTAAATCCGTCAGCTGGTTGTTCCTGAAAGAAAAAGAGGCAGGACAAAGATTATTAACCCCTTCGCTGGAGGCTCTATATCAAAATCCTGTTTCCACAAATGTGACCTCTAACACTGTTGGATTATTCTGTCTGATAAAGTATTGGCTTTTTAATTGAATTCTCCATCATGTCAATGTTTGGTAAAGGCTCCATTTAAAGCAGCAGTGGGTAGAAATGGAGCAAATATGATTAAAAAAAGTTATTTTTATAAAACGGTCACTATATCGTGACAGTAGTACATGAGACAGGTAACCTGAAAAAAAGTCATGTCCTCTGGTACTCCTAACGGCATCTGCAAGATTTCGCACACCGGAGGAAAACAACCAATCAGAGCCGAGCTGGAGTCTGCCGTCCAGCTGCCGTCTCTGAGAGTCGGCTGTCAATCACTCACGAACTCCGACCAAACGGTCAAACTAGGCAGCGCTGATCAAATATGAATCAATATTCTGTTACGTTAATGCCTATTCCCCTCCTCAAATGTTTTCAGATTCATCTTGTAGTGCACGGTTTGGCTGTAAAATGAGAAAGTTTGTGACCCGGCAGCCATGTTGGGATCTGTTGAGGAAATACCGAGCACCGCTTGATTTTGATTTGATTTGTTAAAGCCTGAAAACAGAGCCATGACAAGGTGCAGAAGACCCAATTTAAAGTTGATCTAATCAAATCTGTAGGAGGAGTTCGTTAAAGTACACGGCCTATAAAATGCTAAAAATGGGGGGAAAAAAATCACATATTGAATTCAATGTGGCTGACTTCCTGTTGAGTTTTGGGTATACCTCCCAGAGGGTTTTTTGTGCCTCTCCACATGTTACATCTGTCTGCCAAATTTCATACATGTAGCCGAAACCAGAACGAGGGGCTCAATTTTTCCAACTTTCTAGGGGGCGCTAGCAAGCCATTTTGCAACACCCAAGTGCGAGACCATTAAAATATCATATTTTTCACCGCGTCTGATAAGTGTGCCAAGTTTAACAACTTTTTGAGCATGTTAAGGCCCTCAAAAATGCGATTCAGTTGAGATAAGAAAAATAATTCCTACAGTTTCAATAGGGTCCTCGCGGCCCGACATCGTCGGTGCTCGGGCCCTAATTACTGAGTTTGCCGGCGCAATCTTCCAATGTTAATACATTGTAAATGTGTGTGTGTGTGTGTGTGTGTACCTGAGGTTGATGTGTGCCAGCTGCAGGAACTTGCAGATGTCAGGAGAACAGCAGGTCAGTCTGTTGAAACCCAGATTGATGTCTGACACTGAGGGTAGGAACTCCACCAGTCTGCACACACACACGCACGCACACAGAGAGATTTTATTAGGGTCGACAAATAAATTTGCAGAATTTCTACCTTATTCTTTTATTTAACATTTGTATCTGCAGTACACCTTTGAGCCACATGAGGGAGCCTGAATGTTCGTATTGTTCTGATAACTGTAGCCTACTAATAACTCTGAAGCTAATATGAAAGGCTGGCGTACATTCTGTTTGTTTAACTGATGAGAGGAAATGAAAAGAATGAGATAGCCTGTTAAAGCATCAGAAGGCGAGATTGGAGCAAATATGATTAAAAAAAAGTTATTTCTATAAAACGGTCACTATATCCTGACAGTAGTACATGAAACAGGTAACCTGAAAAAAATCATGTCCCTCTGTGTCCTCCGGTGCTCCTAACGGCATCTGCAAGATTTCACAGACCGGAGGAAAACAAGCAGTAAGAGCTGATCTGAGGTCTGCTGTCCATCTGCCGTCTGTGAGAGCCAGCTGTCAATCACTCACGAACTCCGACCAAATGGTCAAACTAGGCAGCGCTGATCAAATATGAATCAATATTATGTTACGTTAATGCCTATTTCTCTCCTCAAATGTTTTCAGAATCATCTTGTAGTGCACGGGTTAGCTGTAAAATGAGAAAGTTTGTGACGCCGCCGCCATTGTGAAATCTGGTGAAGGAATGCCAAGTTCAGGTCACATGACCGAAGCACAGCCAATAGGAACGCTCTCTCAATGAAATGACCTGTGATTGGTCAAAGTCTCCTGTCACGGACTAGACTTTCTAAAGTCTGAAAACAGAGCCATGAGGAGGAGCAGAAGTCTAGTTTTCTCTCAGAACACTTGAATTACAATATGCTGAAAGCATGCCCACTGAATACGCGCAACAGTGTTTCTCCTGTTTGCCCCGCCCGCAAGCTCTGCCGATAGACTCTCAAGGAAAGTTTTACAAATTTAAAACCTCCATGGACCTCACCTGCGCTGTGTGTGTGTGTGTGTGTGTGTGTGTGTACCTGGGGGGTATGGCGATCAGCTGGTTCTTGCTGAAGTTAACGGTGGTAATACTCTGATCCGCTGCAGCATCAAACAGCTCATCTGGAATATCAGCTGCCTGCTTCTCACTAAACACGCACGCACGCACGCACGCACGCACCCGCACGCACCCACACACACACACACACACACACACACACACACACACACACACACACACACACACACACACACACACACACACACACACACACACACACACACACACAAAGTTACTCTGAAATGTATTAATATATACGATATGCAACTTTAAAGTATCATTCCGGTTTGCTACCATTATATTAAGTCCAAGTACAAACAGTAACTGACAAGTATGCATATAATCACCATGCTCTGATGAAGGCGTGTCCCCTAATGGTTAACACATGAGTGCATCACTAACCTGTAGTCCAATAACTTGAGAGTTTTAATGCTGTGTACATTGACCCTGGCCTGGCTGGGTAACGTCATAGCTGTCGGTCCTTCATCTGCTCTCTCAGGATCCTCTGCAACACACACACACGGAAAATAAAGTTCATTTGGAAACGTTGGGGTTTCATTCTGTTTTGCTGTTCATTTGGTTAATTGGGTGCAAAATGCAGTTACTAAATCCAATAGAATCTCTTCATTCTGCAAAACTCTGTATTACTTAACAATATTGTCTATACATAATCCCTATAATTAATCTGCAATGTTTGATGAATTGTAGAAATGTAATGAATCTTGAAGATTTCTGTCCAGGTGGATGAGCAGCATGGAGCACATCACACATGAGGCTGTCAAAGTTAATGAGATAATAACGCTTTAACACAAATTAATTTTAATGCCACTAATTTCTTTAACGCATTAACACAATCGGTCGTTCGGAGTGAAGATACTGGCATCATATGAAACTAGAAAACCTCAGGAATCCATTGGTACCAACCATGCCATTGTAATGAGGCTGAATAACGCTCCAAATTTGCGCAAAATGTTGGCGAAGAAAAACTGTCACGGCCATTTCCAAAGGGGTCTCTTGACCTCTGACCTCCGGATATGTGAATGTAAATGGCTTCTATGGGTACCCACGAGTCTCCCCTTTACAGACATGCCCACTTTATGATAATCACATGCAGTTTGGGGCAAGTCATAGTCAAGTCAGCACACTGACACACTGACAGCTGTTGTTGCCTGTTGGGCTGCAGTTTACCATGTTATGATTTGAGCATATTGTTTTTGCTAAATGCAGTACCTGTGAGGGTTTCTGGATCAATATCTGTCATTGTTTTGTGTTGTTAATTGATTTCCAGTAATAAATATATACATACATTTGCATAAAGCAGCACATTTGTCCACTCCCATGTTGATAAGAGTATTAAATACTTGCCAAATCTCCCTTTAAGGTACATTTTGAACAGATAAAAAATGTGATATGTCTTCAGGGCGAGATAGCAGGTCAACAGTAGATGTCACATAGAAGTGGTGTACATCATCTGAAAGCTGGGAACCTGAAGATTCATTTGAATTGAATAAATTAATAATTGAATAAAATGAATTGTAAAAGTGTATAAGGGTTTAGAACATTATGATATAAGTATATGATGACCATCCTCATGCTCTATTATGTCTCATAAATTGTTGCAGCAATTTTTGGGTTGATACCATTTGTTACACAGATTTAGTGCTAAATTTAACCATTTTTTACTACTCGAGAATTGGTAAAAACAACAATAATCCCTCCAAAATACCACATTAAAACACCAAGACCTTGAGGAACACCGTAGAAAAAGCAATGCTGTGATTTGGGATCAAAAACTTTTGACATTTTGGAGATGCATTTTTCGGCGATTGGATTGTTAATCTACCAAGGAAAGCCATCCATACTCTGAATGCTCTAGGTCTCTAGTCTGATCCATCCATCCTCTGAATGCTCTAGGTCTCTAGTTTGTGACTGTAAAGTTTCATGATGCTGTGATTATCCTAGAGGTCACCACAGGCCACAACGTAGTCAATTAGAATCAGAATCAGAAAAAAGGTTGTTGTCCATGGCAAGGCAACGGAAATGGGTCTGACACGTCTCATGAACAGGTTACAGAGTTTTGATGGAACCGTTTCAGCCCTTTTTAGTTTCAGTGATGAAAACGTGTTTCAAGTCATCACAAAAAGTTAAGCGTACCTGTAATTCTTCCTCTTAGATATTCCAGAAGCTCATTGGTTCCTTTCTGTGATGAGGACAACAGAAGAGGAGTGCAAGCAGTTATAAGGCACTACATTACCAACTGATACAGTATACACACACGCACACATGCACATGCGCGCACACACACACACACACACTCACACACTCACACAACCATCTCCAAGTTTAAAATCACTGTAAATCTCTAACACTGTGATTTCCGAGAGTGTTCGTAAAGGCTGAACTACCACTGCGTTATCTCCTCTGTGTCTGTGTGTCAGTGTGTCACCTACAGCGAGCAGGTCTCTCCTGATTCCTCTCAGAGGGTTTCCCTCCAACAGCAACACGTTCAGTTTGGGCAGCAGGCTGAGAGAAGCTGGAAGACTGACAGAGAAAGATCCCATTCACATGAAATACCTGAAACTCAGGTGACAACGATGTACTGACAGCAGGGCTGCACGATTCTGGCCAAAATGCTAATCCCGATTATTTTTTTTATCAATATTGATCTCACGATTATTTATCACGATTACTCAGATTTTAGGGACAAAATATTTTTATTGCAATTTCGCATTTAAAAAAAACAGAGCTCTGCTTTCACTTCCATGTTGTGCTACATTCCAACCGTGTTGTTATTATGTTATGTAAGGGATAATGTACAGCGAGCCGGTCACTGTTGTGAAAGAATCCCTGACAAGGCGATGCGAGGGGTGCAGCATCGCCCTGAAGGGGATTCTTTCACAACAATGTCCCGCCAGCTTTACATTATCCTGCTTATTACACAGCTGCTTACTGAAGAAATCAATATTTTGACACAAAAATGGTCCGCCAGAGTCCGACAACAGAGCTGCGCCCATAGCAACGGTCTGTTATACAGAAATTACAGACCGCAGAATGCTCTGATTGACCAATCAGAATCGAGTATTCAACACAGCCGTGTAATAAAATATTATGATTTTACTTTGGTATAGTCATCTATAGTAGTTATTTGCATAAAAACACACAATTCAAATGATTAGGAAATAAATGATTGTATTTTTATTAGGGCTGTCAGCGTTAACGTAAATTTGTTTTAACGGCACTATTTTCTTTAACGCATTAACGCAATTGATCTTTCGGAGGTTGTAGCGGGCACAGAAAACCTAAGGAATCCATTGGTACCAGGTTAAATAACGCACCGAAAGTTTGGCGAGGAAAAACTGTCATGGTCATTTTCAAAGGGGTCCCTTGACCTCTGACCTCTAGATATGTGAATGTAAATGGGTTCTATGGGTACCCACGAGTCTCCCCTTTACAGACATGCCCACTTTATGATAATCACATGCAGTTTGGGGCAAGTTATAGTCAAGTCAGCACACTGACACACTGACAGCTGTTGTTGCCTGTTGGGCTGCAGTTTGACATGTTATGATTTGAGCATATTTTTTTATGCTACAGTACCTGTGAGGGTTTCTGGACAATATCTGTCATTGTTTTGTGTTGTTAATTGATTTCCAATAATAAATATATACATATATTTGCATAAAGCAGCATATTTGCCCACTCCCATGTTGATAAGAGTATTAAATACTTGACAAATCACCCTTTAAGGTACATTTTGAACAGATAAAAAATGTGATTAATTTGCAATTATTCGCGATTTACTACAGACAATCATGCGTTTAATCGCGATTCAATATTTGAATCGATTGACAGCACTAATATTCATTTAAGTATTTGCTTTGATAAAAAGAAATATTGGCATTAGTAGTTCTAATTATATATTATAAGCTGCTTAGAGTTAGTGTTAGGAAGTTAAACAGGTCATAATTCTCTCTCTATCATCTATTTTATATTGCTTAACTTCTTCAAATAAATCCAGTTGTCCCCTTCAAACAACTGGATTTATTCAAGTTTCTCGCCAAAAACGTAATTTTACAAGATTACATTTGAACGCATCATGATAGTGTTATAATTTACCATTGCCCAAAACTCATTTTACTGAGTAGAGCTTGAACGCACCACAGTGTAACACAATGGAACCTCCGTTAACGGAGCTTTGTAGCTCCGCGCTGTCAGCAGACGAGTCGGTCACTGTGATACTCTGAGCAGCATCATGGGAATGAATTACAATATAATAAGTCTCTGATTATGTTAGTTGTTCCAGATGTTTTTAAGGTTGTTCCTCCACGGCTTATTTTGGACTTACAGTTGTGACAAATTGCAGCTTTATGTCTTCTTCACTCACACTGAAGAACTTCCACACCGACGACATGTGTGTGTCTGTGACGTTACTGACTTTGCCGATGTGTGACAACGTAAAACCGTCATGTGGCGGCTGCACACGTGTGTGTGTGTGACCGGCAAAAATATGTGGACAGATATATGAGACTGCTGAAAACCGGCCGGCTTCAATCGGCTGCTGATTGACGGTTCATCTCTAGCTGTTACTTTAAGAAGCGCTTGATTTATGCAGCAGTTTTCTATGAGCTGAGCACGCGTTTTAAACGTCAATATCGCAGTCGATCGTGTTCATTTAATTGTGGGAAGCCAAAATCGTGATCACGATTAACATTTGATTAATTGTGCAGCCCTGATTGACAGCGTCTATTGATTATATCACTCAACATCCAGAATTTGAATATAGTGCAGGAGTGTGTAAATGTGTTCTGATGGCAGAGATTGAGTGTTAGTTAGATTTGTTACAGACTGGATACTTCAATCATGTGTTGAGTTTGGCTCATGGGCAAAAACAGTTAACCGGTGTCACAACGCCGTTGACCTACGTGGTGACATCATTGTTGGTGAGGTCGAGGCGTGTGAGCGTGCTCAGTAAGGTGATCTGTTCAGGGAGGGTTTTGATCTTGTTGTCTCGGAGTTCTAGAAGAGAGATGGCTTTCAGGCACGCCAGCTGCTCCGTCTCCAGTTGCTCAATGCGGTTGTTCCCCACATACAACTCCTACACACACACACACACACACACAAACACACACACACAATTAGAATATATTAACATAATTTAAAGGGGAACAACGACCAACATTATTATTAGGGCTGTCAATCGATTAAAATATTTAATCCCAATCAATCACAAATTAATTGCACATTTTTTATCCATTGAAAATGTACCTTAAAGGGAGATTTGTGAAGTATTTCATACTCTTATCAACACGGGAGTGGACAAATATGCTGCTTTATGCATATGTATGTATATATTTATTACTGGAATTCAATTAACAACACAAAACAATGACAGATATTGTCCAGAAACCCTCACAGGTACTGCATTTAGCATAAAACAATATGCTCATGTCATAATATGGCAAAGTGCAGCCCAACAGGCAACAACAGCTGTCAGTGTGTCAGTGTGATGACTTGACTATGACTTTCCCCAAACTGTATGTGATTATCATAAAGTGGGCATGTCTGTACAGGGGAGACTCGTGGGTACCCATAGAACCCATTTACATTCACATATCTGGAGGTCAGAGGTCAAAGGTCCCTAAAATTTAGCCTAACTTTGGAGCGTTATTTAACGTCCTTCGCGACAAGCTAGCATGACATGGTTGATAGCAGTGGATTCCTCAGGTTTTCTAGTTTCATATGATGCCACTCCAGCTTTAAAATTGAGCCCGCTACAACCTCCGAAAGATCAATTGCGTTAATGAAATTAGTGGCGTAAAAACAAATTTGCGTTTATGCGTTATTATCGCGTTAACTTTGACAGCCCTAGTTAATACAATTCTGGAGGCTATATAACATGATGGAAAAAACACTGTAACTTGCTCATGCAGGCGTATATTGCGAGAGCACGCCGGGAAACCACAAGGTGGCAGCGTCATCACGGTAAACAGTTACTGCCTGTCAGCGGTGATATGAATGGAGTAATGGATCGCTCCTTTCCAGTGGACAGCACTTGCATAAACTACAACTACTGGAAAACGAAAGAAGTCAGAAAGGTATGACTCAGTCTGTGTTTATTGTTAACATAAAATAGATTCAGAAAGTGACAGCATGTTTATTCATATTCTATACTCCATTCATATCACCGCTGACGGGCAGTTACTGTTTACCATGATGGCGTTGCCACCTTGGGGTGGCACCGATCAGTCATAACATTATGACCACCTGCCTAATATTGAGTAGGTCCCCCTTTTGCCTGCCAAAACAGCCCTGACCCGTCGATGCATGGACTCCACTAGACCTCTGAAGGTCTGCTGTGGTATCTGGCACCAAGCCGTCAGTAGCAGATCCTTTAAGTCCTGCAAGTTGCGAGGTGGGGCCTCCGTGGATCGGACTTGTTTGTCCAGCACATCCCACAGATGCTCCATTGGACTGAGATCTGGAGAATTTGGAGGCTGAGTTGACACCTCCAACTCGTCGCCGTCCACATGATGTAAAAGAAAACGTGATTCATCAGAGCGGGCCACCTTCTTCCATTGCTCCGTGGTCCAGTTCTGATGCTCGCGACGTGCCCATTGTAGGCGCTTTTGGCGGTGGACAGTATGGTCACCCTGACTGGTCTGTGGCTATGCAGCTCCATACGCAACAAACTGCGATGCACTGTGTGTTCTGACACCTTTCTATTGGAACCAGCATTAACTTTTTCACCAATTTGAGCTGCAGTAGCTCTTCTATTGGATCGGACAAAACGGGCCAGCCTTCGCCACCCACGTGCATCAATGAGCCTCGGGTCTGACCCTGTTGCCGGTTCATCGGTTTTCCTTCTTTGGACCACTTTTGGTAGGTCCTGACCACTGCAGACCGGGAACATCCCACAAGAGCTGCAGTTCTGGAGATGCTCTGACCCAGTCGTCTAGACATCACAATCTGGCCCTCGTCAAAGTCCCTCACATCCTTAAACGCTGGCCCATTTTTTCTGCTTCCAACACAAAGTTCAAAATGTTCACTTGCTGTCTAATATATCCCCCCCACTGCCAGGTGCCATGGTAACGAGATAATCAATGTTATTCAGTTCACCTGTCAGTGGTCATAATGTTATGGCTGATCAGTGTATAGCCTCCAGATTAATATAATTCTTTTTTTTTAAATGACTTATTTCCCATTTTTTTACATAAATTAAACAAACTGAAGAATGTAATTTGAATCATATTTGCATGTAACTTTATTTATTAGACATTACCCATAATGCTCTCGCTCTTATGTAACAAATCTAGTGTAGCATTACAATCACAGCACAGCACAAGCTTTCCCTCTCTTCACTGTGGACGAGCACATTACACAATCCGGTAAATCGATCTGGCCATAGCAGTTCTTTCCTGCACTGTGACAAGAGTGTGTGGTTGAAGCATTAAGTTGTTTCATCTTATTTAGCAGCTGACTAGTAAGCTAGCTAGCTTGCTAAACAGTCAGCATTATCCACACCACGAACCAGCTTTACAACTGGGAGAAACTCTCATGTTGCTGTGGTTACCTTGAGCTCCGGTGCGAGGACCTTTGGGAGGAGGCGGAGCTGGTTGTGTCTGAGGTAGAGCTGCTCCAGAGCGACCATCTCTGATAGGCTGGCGGGAATGTCAGTCAGCTGGTTGTTGCTGCAGTCCAACAGCTTAACATCTGTGGAATGAAGTCAGAAGTCGGTCAAACAGATACTCTACAGGGCCGTCAGTGTTTCAGAGCTTCTCTGGTCTGGTACCTAACCCAAACCCTAACCCACATTCACACATGTTCTATTACACAGACTTGTGACGGCTATGGAAAGTTAAAGGTCCCATATCGTGCTCATTTTCAGGTTCATACTTGTATTTTGTGTTTCTAATAGAACATGTTTACATGCTGTAATGTTCAAAAAACACATTATTTTCCTCATTCTGTCTGCCTAAATATACCTGTATTTACCCTCTGTCTGAAACGCTCCGTTTGAAACGCTCCGTATTAGGGCATTTCAACGAAATTGTGTTGCTAGGCAAGAGCTTGGGTCCATGTTTACTTCCTGTCAGCTGATGTTATTTATGTACACTGCAACAGGAAATAAACTGGGACACATTTAGAATGTTTACATTTAAAACCCTGTAATGATCTAAATATTGTATATTTGTGA